>NW_015648750.1:110966-154526 GCF_001515625.1 Sinocyclocheilus rhinocerous | reverse complement strand
CAGGATGCTGCAGTATTAATACCATCATCACTTCCTCTGTCTGTGCTGATGGATTGTTTCCACTTCACACTATTACCTGAACAGGTGTGTTCACACACACATGTCACACCCATACATACGCCGGATGTGAACCCTCTGAAGACAAACATATACAGTGTGTGTCTTGACAGTTTGAAAGATGTTTAGGATGGTTTGTGTGCATCTCAATCTACAACCAGTCTCTCTAGTGGTGTTCAGTAAAGCATACTACCATACTTGCAGACAGTGTGTAGAATGTATTTTTGTGTGTGCGTGTGTGTGTGTGTGTGTGTGTGTGTGTGTGTGTGTGTGTGTGTGTGGAGAGAGAGAGGGCAGATGTGAAAGCCGGCGGGGGCGGCTGAGAGAGGGGGGATATTAGAGGAAGAGGATAAATGTCTCTTTGATACTCAGACTCTCTGTATTTTCCAAGTGCTTTGATGTTCATACAGGCAGAATGAGAGAGCAAAAGACTCCAGATGAAGGAGGAGAGGAAAGAGATTTAATCAGAGCACACTCACATCTACCATTACTGTAAACACAACATCAGGACTCGTATTACAGTCACTGCAACCGCTGTGCGCGTGTGTGTGTGTGTGCTGGTAACGTGAGGCTTTTTCTGTAGCGCAACATCCTGATGTGACCTTTCAGAGCAAGTCTGTCGCTTTATGTGCCTAACAGACATACACGCACTAAACTAGCTATATAAATGTGGACATACCCTTGTGAAAAAGAAGTCCACTTTAACATACATTTAAAATGAGTAATTACAGAAATAATATATACAAACTGAATGTAATGTTTGACAGTAATTGCATGTTAATTGCAATTAAATGAAAATGTAATATAGTATAGATTTATATTAAATGCATTGTATCTATGAATAAAGTTGAAGTATTGAGAATACCATTGAATGTGTGTTTTCTTGCTTCCCGGCAGTATATATACTTTGAGGGACTGAGAAGTTTTCAAGGAGGCAAAGAGAATCTATAGGGACCGATTGTTAATTTCTAACAATGCAATTAGCTGAACTTTAGGGGTTTTTTATCTACTTAAGTAGGATCTTAAGTACGTCTTTTAATGTAATTTCTTTATATGTAATTTCCGTTTATATTGGTGCAATATGTAATTGCACCAATATACCTAAACCCGCTAGTACAGACTGATGCGCCCTTCAGAAGCTTGCGTTCTGCAAGTGAACGGCGCCTCGTGGTGGCATCCCAAAGAGGCACAAAATCACTCTCACGGACCTTTTCCTGGACTGTGCCCAGCTGGTGGAATGACCTCCCGATCTCAATTCGAACAGCTGAGTCTTTAGCCATTTTCAAAAAACATCTAAAGACACATCTTTTTCGCCAGCACCTGACCAACTAATACTAGCACTTACCTATTCTATTCTATTCTATTCTATTGATCTCCTCATTTGTAAGTGGCTTTGGATAAAAGCGTCTACTAAATGATGAGATGTAAATGTAAATTTCCTAATTACTTCTATTGTCTTTAGAAATATAAATTGTGTTTTCAAATACTGCCAAGCATCTGTGGTAAATTAACATATACTTTAATGTCATTTCTATTGAAATTTAAAAGTGTACGTTTGTACTAACCAGTTATAGGACTTTTTTTTTGTGTGTGCGCTTTCATTCATTTTTGAAACAAAAATGAAGGCAGTTTTAATCAAACATGGGAGATATCAGTCCCTCCACTGAAAGTCCATTTCACCCAAACTCTGATGATTCAAAAAGACATTGTAAAGTAATCCATATGAATCAAGCAGGTTAATCCATCTCTCCTGAAGAAACACCATCACTTTATATGATGGACAGATTTATTTTTGCCTTTTATTCACATATAAATATTGATCAACGCACATACATAGAGCACATCAAATATGGTAAATAAAAGCTCAACTGTACTTGCTTGACACACATAATAAGCCTTATATTGGTTCTTGCTTAACAAGAACATTTAATTGAACTTCTGTTTACCATATTTGATGTGTTCTATGTATGTATCTTATAGGTGTGTAACAACATGATGGTGAGTAAATGAGTTTTTTTTTTTTTTTTTATGAATTAAGTATTACATTTAGGCATGTAACTTGTCCTGTACAAGTATTATTTACCCTCACACAAACATTTCTGCATTACTTTTCTTTATGATATTATTTAATATGTTAATCTAGCTATTTCCCTGTGGGGACCTTTGGTTGACCCCCACACAAACACATGTCTTCCTTTGAGTAACTAACCCTAATTTCCTGCTGTCTGACTGTCTGGCTCTCTCTCTATCTCTATCACGTGTCCAATACAGCAGCCCTTTGTTTATTACATGTAAAAATGCACCAAGTAACCTTTTGCACTTTAAGATCTTTTTACCCCTAAAGAAATGAATAGTACATTAATCCTTAAATGCATACCTCGGGTCTTTAGCGACCCGGGACATCATTCTCTACCCTCTCCCTCCTTCATTTTGTTAAGTTAGACATCAACTTTCTTAGTATTCCTCAATCTATTAATTATAGACACCATCACTTTATATGATGAACAGATTTATTTATAGCTTTTATCACATATAAATATTGACCAGTGTGCATACATAGAGCACATCAAATTTGGTAAATAAAAGCTCAACTGTACTTGCTTGACACACATAATAAGCCTTATATTGGTTCTTGCTTAACAAGAACATTTAATTGAACTTCTGTTTACCATATTTGATGTGTTCTATGTATGTATCTTATAGGTGTGTAACAACATGATGGTGAGAAATGGGTTTTTTTTTTTTTTTTTTATGAATTAAGTATTACATTTAGGCATGTAACTTGTCCTGTACAAGTATTATTTACCCTCACACAAACATTTCTGCATTACTTTTCTTTATGATATTATTTAATATGTTAATCTAGCTATTTCCCTGTGGGGACCTTTGGTTGACCCCCACACAAACACATGTCTTCCTTTGAGTAACTAACCCTAATTTCCTGATTGTTTTTCAGAGTGAAGACTTCCACATCTGCAGGTTTACATTTTTAACCCATCATTTTGATCGGATTTAAGTTATATTTAAGATTAACTTTAATCCTTTTGCACCATAACTTTAAACTCAGATTTAAATCTCAATAATGGATTAACTTTAAACGTAACCCTTATATGCATACCTCGGGTTTTAGCGACCCGGGACATCATTCTCTACCCTCTCCCTCCTTCATTTTGTTAAGTTAGACATCAACTTTCTTAGTATTCCTCAATCTATTAATTATAAACAATATAACAAGAAAAAAATTGTAAAATATAAAAGAATGCCGGTTTTCTGATTAATTTTTTGTAAAAAGTGTATAGGGTCATTAGAGACCCGAGGTATGTAAATGTGTAAGTATTTTTTCATGCGCAACTATATTTACATATCTGATGACTCAATACATGCAATGCATCTTTTTTCCTCAAGGTGGCACTGTTTGATACACAATGATGACGCACTTTATATGATGAACAGATTTATTTATAGCTTTTATCACATATAAATATTGACCAGTGTGCATACATAGAGCACATCAAATTTGGTAAATAAAAGCTCAACTGTACTTGCTTGATACACTAGATCCACGCTCACTGGATCTTGCATTGACATGCAACAATAAGCCTTATTGGTTCTTGTGTATCAAGAACATATAATTGAACTTCTGTTTACCATGTTTGACGAGTTCTATATATGTATCTTATAGGTTTATAACAACATGAGGGTGAGTAAATAAATGAGTTTTTATAAGTATTAAAATTAGTCATGTAACTTGTCCTGCACAGGTGTTCTTTGCCCTCACACAAACCTTTTCATTATATCATTTAATATGTTACATCTAGTTATTTTCCTTGTGGGGACCTCTGGCTGACCCCCACACAAACACACATCTTACTTTGAGTAACTGACCCTAATTTCCTGATTGTTTTTCAGAGTGAAGACTTCCACATCTACACGCAGTACTGCACAAATTATCCAAGGTAAGAAATACTTCCTGTGGTTTGTGGTTGTAGTTTATTTCCTGTGGTTTGTATGTCACCATCTGTCTCTCAATATAGAGCTTTATAAGACTTCAAGAGCAATGGGTGTCTCAGGGTGAATAAGCTGCCAGTGATCAAAATATTGAATATCAAGTCATTGTCAAGTTTTGAGAATATGCCTGAGATCGTGAATATGAGGCAGATGCTGAATGTACTGTGGAAGTGTGCTCTGACGATAACAGCGATGGTAAAAATTGAACCCTTTTAAGTTTGAAAAGGTAACGAAATATGCTTTAATTTATTCTTCTGTAATTGTTCTTAAAATATCAGTAGAGTTTTTTGCTATTGCAGCAGTTAGAGATCCATCTGTGCTGGATATACGTCCGGGTCGCTAAAGACCCGAATATGTAATAATGATTGGCGAAACATTCATGCATTTTAAGGGTTAACAAACTTTTTTTTTTAAATGACATAGGCCTACAGATAAAGTTATGGTACAAACAAATAAAGAAAATAAAGCAAATGATCCAACTAATTAATTTGACCTCAGATCATTTAATTAGAAGACGTTATTACTCCACCACCTATGTGACATCATTACTGACAGCTCTGTTGTTGAATGAACATGGTTTGAATAACAGACGTGCAACAAAGTCTTTTACAGTTTCAGGAAACAGCCGTGACTAATTTCGCTAACAATGCATCATACAGTTAGTAATGGATGACAAATATGCTTGTTAATAGAACAAGCATTGGTAACATAAAAAGCTTTTGCATGTGCTGCATCCACGGCAGCTGGTGTCAGCAAGAACTTCAAGCCTGCCGCACAACTTCCAGTTGTTTTTGGGTGCACTGGACTAGTTTATCTGAATTCATGTTCAATACAATGAACACTTTCGAGACACAAAAAAAAAAGAAAAAGGATTCTGAAGTTGCCTTTGAAATAGCTTAGCTTTGCTTGGTTAGCAAGCTGCATTGGGTCAACTTCACAAACATTTGTTTTGAGGTGAGAATTAGAGATGAAAATAAATACTAAGTCAGTGTTTTAGTGACTGAACAGTGTTGAATAAAGGTTACAGGAGATTATTGTGAATATGTGTCAACTGTGTTTGCCTTTGGGTGCATGTATATGTGCAGAGATTTAAATCTATTCATAAGCCTGAAATATGACAAAGTTCAACAAAAGCATTGACATACAACACCTTTCCCTAGCAAAATACCACCCACACCCACAGTTTCTTTTCAAACACACACACACACACACACACACACTGGTGCAGCACGTGCTGTCACAAGTCCTACTTTTGATGCTAGGAGAAATTAAAAGTGACCTGACAGTATAGTTTAATCTTCCTGCATGGTGTGTGTGCATGCATGGATTCTTGTCTGGACCACGGAGACCCTCTCTGCACACCCTCACACAGCTGTTGACCCTAACCAAGGTCATATGGCACGCTCACACACACATACAGTAACACTCCTGAAAGCAATAGCTGTATCTCAGTGATACTCCGGTCATATTTCCCATCGGGACAATGTGAAGTCTGTGCGCAGGATGCTGGAATGTGCGCACACACACACACGTCTATCTGTCCCAGTGCTTTGTGAGGCGTGGCAGCAGATCCAATAAACTGTAAAATCTGTGTTTTAACAGAAGGGCCCGACCTTACTCTCCCAACCGTGCATACATGCGTCTTCGTTGTGTGTGTGTATGTCTGCGTGTATTAATTTGTTTATGTAAGCAGTAATATACTGTACATTAGCCCCCCAAAAAATGTTTGGACACTTGATCCTCCTAAAAATGATCATTCTGTTATCAATTACTCACCCTCATGTTGTTCCAAAGAGAATACATTTTCATTTTTGGATGAACTATCCATTTAAGCCACTCTTAAAAATGTCTAAATGTCACTGTATTAGATAAAGTATCAAACCAAGGGCCAGATTTACCGGTACTAACACCTTGCGCCAGCACAACCCCTCTTTTGGTGTTAAAATGGTGCTGGTCAGGATTGACTAAAGACAAATAGTGATGAAAAGGCGAAGACAGTTATTTTTGCAGCTGACCTTATTGCATACGCATTTGTAGAATTTTCCCTTTCAGACACAAAATTTACGGGAGGAGAGTATTTAAACGAATCATGCAACATGATTTACCATGGTTTGTGGTAGTCAGTTTACTGGTATTTGTGCCATTATTTAACAAAAAAACATCTTAACCCATTCTGCTGTGTTTGTTACCCACACCTGATTATCATTGGCTTTGCTTGTTTGCGACCCTAAGCTAATTTGCGCTGCTCTTGGTCGATTGCATTGGTCATTATGGAAATGATCCAGCGGTATCCTTTAATTTGCGCATTGTCTAGACTCTAGATCAACCGCAGAATTTTCCACTCCCATTACTGCATGTATGGGATTGCATTCTCATGCTAATTTGCCCTGTTTAGTCAATCTGGCCCCAAGTGTCATTTATTTCAAAGGCAGATAGCATGCACAGATTTCAAGCAAATTATTTTGCAAACGGAAGTTTCTTGGGTTTTCAATGCTAAAAAAGAGATTTACTGTTCAAAATGAAGAAAAAGCCATTGTGAAACACTGGATCACATTCATAATTGATGTTATCAACTACACCTATGACTAGTCTGCTAGGACACCTGCGTGAATGTGAGAGGAACTGACTTCCCCTACATACAACATAAATCTCCAGTATAAGTCACTCATCATCAATGAAAAAAAGTGAAGTTTTGAGAAAATGCAGATGACATTTACTTTGATATTTTGATATATAATGTAATGACATTCAGATATTTTTAAGTGCACTTAAGTGCTTTTTTGGCCATTGTATATGTATTTTTGGTTGTAGCCTGAACAAATTCATCATAGAGAGATGCAGAATCAATAGTATGTGCGTGACATGTTTATATTGTGCATATCTGCCACAGTCTGAGTGGATATAAACTAAACATCTTTTATTGATAACACGTGTTTGTGTGCATCCGCAGGTCCGTTGCTGTCTTAACAGAGTGCATGCGGAACAAAACAGTGGCAAAGTTTCTGCGAGAGCGCCAGGAAAGTCTTAAACACTCCCTTCCTCTCGGCTCCTACCTGCTTAAACCTGTCCAGAGGATCCTAAAGTATCATCTACTACTGCATGTAAGTACAAACACACCCAGAGTGACCTTCCTATACACACAGACCCCAGACATGGTACACCTGCACACAAAGACTGCACTAGACACACACAATGATCTGAGGTCAGAGATGTACTGCTGTTTTGCAGGAGATTGCCACTCATCTGGAGAAGGATTCAGAGATGTACGACGTGATCCAGGAGGCCATTGACACCATGCAGAGGGTTGCCTGGCACATCAATGACATGAAGAGAAAACACGAGCATGCAGTTAGACTGCAGGTTTGTGAACCTTACACACACACACACACACACTCATACACGCACTATGTACCATTAGGCAGCTATATCAGTTACTTCACAAGAAATACAAGAGGGTAAACTGACCTGGACTACATTCCCCAAAGAACTGTAAGCCTAAGTAAATCATAAAGATCATTGGTGCCAATAGCTTCCACCATCTATTTAGGCTTGTGATGCATTTGTGAAACCATCCCTGTAAAAAGAAAATGGTAGCTGTTTTTTGCTGGCACAAGGTGCTGTAGATGGTCTACAACAGTGTCCAATTCTCCTCCTGGAGGATGATCTTACTGCAGAGTTAACCTTCATTAAACACCTAAACCAGCTAATCAGGGTCTTCAGGATTACTAAACTTCCAGGCAGATGTGTTGGAGCAAGTTGGAACTAAATACTGCAGGAAAATGGCCCTCCTGGAGCATGATTGGACACCCCTGGTCTACAATGTTGGCAGCACACAAGCCCACCAGCCAGTAGTTCAGTTTTGGCTACAGAGTGCACGCTTTTTTATGGATGTGTGGTAACAGATAATAGAACATTATGTTTGAGATTCATCAGACATAAACGTTGTTCCCAACTTGCCCGTCGGCTAAGTTACCTGATGTACGTGAAGAGTGACGCTCCTCCTCTTCTGCTCTCACCTTCTCTCTTTCAGGAGATTCAGAGTTTGCTGACTAACTGGAAGGGGCCTGATCTGATTGGCTACGGCGAGCTTGTTCTTGAGGGAACATTCCGTATCCAGAGAGCGAAAAATGAAAGAACACTCTTCCTGTTCGACAAAGTTCTGCTGATCACCAAGAAACGCGAGGAGACTTACACCTACAAAGCCCATATCCTGGTGAGAGTCCATATACCTACTAGTTTCCCATTCTGGACAATCAGGTCAAGGTGGTCAAGCCGGTGTTCAGGACTTGGTAGTTTTATTTTTGTTGGTAGTTAGACTGCCGAAGTGGTCTACCAAGTCAGCCTTGTCCTCACCAGCTGGTCTTAATGCATTTCTCATTGATGCTTGTCTCTGAAATATGACCTTCGGAGAGCAGTTTGCATTCTTTGCTTCTCTTGCAATGTATCTATGGCAAATACAAGCGACGTTTTGTGCGTGTAAAGTTTGGTGGAAAATTTGAAGGCACAAATGGGTCATTATGCAGCTACTGTAGTAAACAGCTCCAGATAATACTCTTAATGATGATGCAAATGTTCTGTGGTTCGAACCCAAATTGTACACTGTGGAAATAGACCTGCAAGGGTAAGGGTAGGGGGTGGAATCGAACTCTGATTCTGATCAAGCAGTTGATCCGGTTGTGAAAACCTATTTTAACCAGCTCAAAAAATAAACTGGTTTTAGTTAAACTTTCACAGTAGTGTGCACTTTCAGAAAAATCTGTGCAAAGACTGTACCTTTAGGTGCACAACAGCTTGTCATTGGGGAAGTGCCCTCAAAGGGACACCATTGTACCTTATTCATCTTTAGTGGGGGTTCAAAATAGTACCATAAGAATATATATTACTACCTTATGGGTACATATTACTACTCAAAGTTACTAATATGCAATCTTTGGGGGTAAAGCAGGTTACAAAGAGGGCACTGCCTCAGTGACAAGCTTTTGTACCCCTAAACGTACAATTTTTGCACATTTTTTCTGACAGTGTGTAAATGAAATATGCATAAATTGTTGTCATGGTTCAATAAAATGTTTGAAAGTGTAAATGACTGCTCCTTATTCTAATCTATAATCTGGTTCTCCTCCCATCTCTACATTTCTGCAGTGCTGTAATCTAATGTTGGTAGAAGTCATTCCTAAAGAGCCTCTAAGCTTCAGCGTGTTTCACTACAAGAACCCCAAACTTCAACACACTGTGCAGGTACTATTTCAAAATCTCTCTCTCTCTCTCTCTCTCTCACACACACACACACACACACATACACACAAACTGCATGTAACCAAAGATCAGCAGGTTGTGTTAAACACATAGTGGAATGTCAAGCCTGAGGCCAGGCTTCTGACGGACAGCCAATTGCCTTGAACTTTACCCCAGTAAAACTGCACCCCTTTACCTACAGGCTTCAGCATGTATGAATATATGCACACACAACTGTGTGTGTGAGTGATGGTATGAGTCTTGCCTTAAACCAGTGTTGGTACATCTGACCTTTGTGTTGGACCTCAGCCGAGTAGTCATAAATATGATGTGCCACAGAGGACTGAACCGACTGAACACCTGTAAATCACCTAATCTCCAAATTATTGAATGGCTCACTGTTATCTCAGCAGCTAAGACATGCCCGGTCATATGTTCTCCTTGATTTCATAACCTCTTAGGGTTAGAACATCCATCTATCCATCCATCAATCTATCCATCTATGGACAATTTTTCCCCACTGCATTACAGTAATAATAATTTAGAGATTTAGCTTGAATAATGAATTCTCACAGCAGGATGTTGCGTTTTACTGTCTCTGAAATGAACCATGTATAAATGCGTCAGTATCAGTTCCAGTCAACCTCATCTCTGTGTTAGTTACTGATTGTGCTGACGTTCACCCAATTGATGAAAGTGTTTGTTTTGATTTTGACGATTGGTGTTGATGTTCTTTGATAGTGGGATGACTAGGTCACGGTAGTTTCAAAGGTGTGTCGGTAAATGATCTTAAACTTGCAGGTTGTGCTGATATGCCTCTAATCCACTTTTAGGCGAAGTCTCAACAGGACAAGAGAATGTGGGTCCTACATCTAAAACGGCTGATCCTTGAAAACCATCCAGCCAAAATACCGGCCAAGGTTAGAACGTGCACATACACACATTGTCCTAGCTCTACTTCTGTACAGCGCACACTGCGATTAGGCAGCTGTGGCCAAATCTGGCTATTCACACTCAACTGTGTCACGATAAAGTAGTTCACATGAAAGAACTTGAAGGTGGAGCAGAAATGTCTGTACTTACAGAAGTGAAGACATAGCGCCACCCAGAGGCCACTTAGTCAAAATTAGATTTTTCACAGAAAAAAAAGATGCAATTTTGTGTTTACTGGTTTATAGGCTCATTTAAATGGTTTAACTAATTTCAAGGTCTTGAAGTTTTTTCCTTCTATGTGCATTTAATTTACATTTAGCAGGGCAAATCACGTGTAAATTTGTCTGAATCATATTTTGCCTCAATTTAAAAAAAAAGGAAGAAAAAAATCATATTTTGCATTAAGAAAATGAAGCCTATTTTTTTCATCACCCACTGAAATTCCCATTACTGTAATAAAATAACTAACCCCCTTTTATTTTAATAGTTTGATTTATAATTCATATTGCATAACAATACAATATACATATTATTAAAAATTTGTATAAATTCATGGTAGTTCATCAAATACTATCATACATAGTAAACATATAAATACTTCAAGGAACTGTTTGAGGAAGGTTCTTTCTGTTTCTACAGGCAAAGCAGGCCATTCTGGAGATGGATACCGCAAGTAAGCATTACTTTAACTTCAAACTGAAAGCTACACAGCACTATATTTACTTTATGAGTGTTCACAAAGACTAGATTTCAGACACTATTCTTAACTTTTTTTCAGACCACCCAAGTTTTAACTACAACTCTGATGACAAGAGAGTGAACACTAAAGAAGGTCCTTCGCCTCGGAGAGTACGCAGGAAGACAGGTGAGACCCACAGCAAATACAACAAACAAACAAACAATTTTTCATTGATCATCTATTTACTCATTATTTGTGTCTCTCTGCCTGTCTTGCTGTTTCATCAGAGCCCTTATCTAAGTTATTGAAAAACTCTAAACATATAAGTAAGTAGCATTTGTTTGAAAAATGATAATTGAGAAAAAATATGCCTGTAAATAATATTGATCTTTTAAACATTGTGGCAATTTTTTCTTTCACTCTTCCTTATTGTTGCTGTAGTATCCAGTCCAGATATTCAAAAGGTAAAGAACACCATAATCCATAACATGAAAGCATTAATCCATTATACAAATCTGATGAAAAATCGTTCAAAATAAATAAAAAAATGTATTTGCTCACAGTGTTCTAGTTTGGGAGTCACTCTGCTGTCACCTGTTGCCCATTTGGGTACTATTGGCCGATCCCGTAGCCTTGTCAGCGAATCACAGGAATCTCTGGACCCTGGTGACCACAGTGATGTTGATGACGAGCCACATCCACAGGATGCTGATGATGAGGACGATACTGGTTTGGTAAGTCTGAATTGACATTTGATGTTTTTAATCATATCAATAATTACTTAGGGGTCAGTTAAAGTAGCAGCAAACGAGCTAGCTAGATTTGGGTTACGGATCTGACATGCTAACATACTGATGTCCAAAAAAAAAAAGAACAAGGGAACATAGGCCTGTAACCAAAAATGTATCTAAAATAAAAAACGCCCGGAAAATCTGTATAGCAGTGTCCTCACAACACCTTAGTTTTGTGCTTGCAATTTTTGCAAGGAAAAGCACCTCACTCATTTTCAAATGTAAAGATCTGGTTTATATTCACGTTTCATTGATTATGAATAGTGTTCTAAGGGTGTGTTCACACTTGTCATGTTTGGTTCAATTAAAACTAACCCTGGTGTGATTGCTCTGTTAGTGCGGTTAGTGCGGTTCGTTTGAGTAAGTGTGAACGCTGCCATCCGAACCCTGGTGCGCACCAAACAAGCAGACCGAGACCGCTGAAAAGATGGGTCTCGGTCCGCTTCCAAACGAACTCTGGTGCGGTTCGAATGATATATGAACGCAACACGGACCAAATACTTCTAAACGAACCAAAAACAGGAAGTAATGACAAGATGCGATGCTATGCGACATGATTTGACGATGCGGTGTAACCAAAACAAAATGAGCGGAGGGCAAACGTGGAGCAACGATGAGGTAAAGTGCCTTTTATGAGCTCCTTGTGAGTTTGCAGGTGGTGAAAATAAAATTGTATGTACACGCAAGAATGAGCGCGCTTAGTCAAGCAGACGGCATTATGTGTGTTCGACTTAAAGCGGCGCTGAGCAGACCGATCGGTTAATGGATGCTTTGATATCATACACCCGCAGCGCCGCTTTAAAGGTGACATATTATGCCCCTTTTTACAATATGTAATATAAGTCTCTGGTGTCCCCAGAATGTGTATGTGAAGTTTCAGCTCAAAATACTCCACAGATCATTTATTATATAATTTTGAAAATGCCTATTTTGAGTGGAAGCAGAAACACGCTGTTTTTCGGTCCTGTGTCTTTAAATGCAAATGAGAGATCCCTTTGCCACGTCACCAAGGGAGCGAAATCAGACGCGCTCGTTTTCTCAGACGCTTGCAGAAAAACGCTTACCTAAACAAAGTGATTGGGTTAATCTTTTTCACATTTCCTTGGTTGGTAGATGCACCAGGGACCTGATTATAGCACTTAAAACCTGGAAAAGTCAGATTTTCATGATATGTCACCTTTAAGTCTAACGCACCTTTTGTTTGGGGTGTTTGGTGAGTTCCGTCACGATATATACGTCATTCAAGCCGACCAATCAGGTTGTGAACGTATCACTATGCCTTTACGTTCGCTGTCTTTAAGTTCGCTGTCAAAAGTGCCAATGTGAAAGCGGACCAGGACCAAATGTATCATTTTCCTTTTTGGTCCGGACCAAATGAACCAAACTAACCAAACTACAAGTGTGAACACACCCTAAGAGTCAACTTTTGTATGACCAGAGCTCTGAGGGCAAGCTGAGAGTACCAGGGAAGGGCAGCCGGAAAAAACTGAACCAGCAAGTGTCGGTGGACAGCATTGACCAGTGGAGAAACCACAACCTTACTCATGCAGACCTCCAGGTAAGGACATAATGTGATACATAATGTGGCTAGGACAGTTCACAAACAAAATAATTATTTTGAAGTTCCTGCAGCCCCTAATCTTATGAATGGTAAAAGTGATTATTAATTTATTTCATTCAGACTGCTACAGAGTCCCTGCAAAATAAGGTTATCACCCCCCCTATCCTACGGGTTACTGCACCTCCAGAAGGAGACAGAGATGAACGCTACTCTAACATGCTGGGAACTGGAGAGGAACCTTCCTTCTGCAACATATGGACAGATCATCGAGTCCGGAGGGCTATGTTTCCAACTCGCCAAAAGAGTTTTCAAATTGATGATGATGAAGACATCTATCAGATGTTCCTGCCAACGGAGAATGATATAAGCAGTCATGATGCCGAGAGTGACCATGAGACTGCTGACCATCCAGGAAGACCCTGTAGCTGGCATGTTGAACAAACTAAATCATCACGGCTAGACCTCCCCACAAGCAGGAGCAGAATACTTCGCAGGGCCAGCAGTGTTGGAGAAAACCAAAGTGAGCAACAAAGCCCTACCAAGCGAGCCCTACAAGACGAAGAGGCCAACAACCAGACTGAGTCTTCAAGCAATGAAATCTCAGGGTCATCTTCAGCCGAGCAGTTAACAATTGATGATATCGAGAATGTTTATGACAACATTAGCTACGAGGAGCTTCAGGCCATGGGGCTTATCCGCAAGGATCAAGTTAACCATGTAGACTCTGAGGTAGCAGAGGTCAAATCTAGGATAGCACCACAAGTTATAATAACTCCAACTGAAACCGAGAGTTCATGTGAGAGCAATAGGTCTTCTGGTCAAGGCGGGGAGCCACTTGAGACGTGTGAACTGCAAATTGTTGAGGATGAGGAGAATGTCTATGATACCATTTTCTTCCAGGAGCCCCCAGTCCTTGCAGCTGAGATTGATCAGGGAAAACCAGAGAGTTTGAAGACATCTGAAGTAGACCTCATGGCTAGCCAGATTTTAGGAGGGTTTGTATCTGAGGAAAAACTCTGTCCTACAAATAAGACAGAGGTTGAACAGCCTCACATTCCCTCTGCTGCAGTTTCAGACACTGAATCATCTCAGATTTCCACAGCTGATCATACATTAGAGCAAGTGGATGAGATCTGGACGGATTTGGAAAACTACATCCGGAACAATGAAAAGAAGCCAGACAGACTTCCAGCTGCATTCCCTGTAAGCAGAACGGATGCTGCATGTAAAACACAGGACTCTCCCAAAAAAGTACATGATACCCCACACAAAGCACAAGACTCTCCACGAAAAACACATAACTCCCCAAGTAAAGGGAATAGGCTGCAACAAAGAGCTAGTGATTCCCAATGCAAAGCACAAGAATCTCCAAGTAAGAAAGCCAATTCTGCACAAAAGACAAATGATTCTCTCTGTAAATTACCCTTAAAAATGGCCCCTGTTGTTTGTGCTGCATCTGGGTCACCCAACCCACCAGCCTTTAACCCCTCTCCAGAGCTCCAGATCCCTATCCTCAACATTCCCGAAATTGTAGAAACTAGGTTGGATGAGAAAGACGAAGCGTCTTCTCCTGCAGCACCTTCCCTTCCACTCCCTCCTACCCCAGAGCCTCAACCTGGTACAGTGAAGAGCATTCGCAAGAAACTTGCAAGATTAAGCAGTGGAAGCTTCAGGATGGACGATGAGGATATCCCTTCACCAAAGGACTCAGAGCTTCAGACCCTGTTTAGTAGCATGGACTCTGGCTCCTCTAGTATGCTGCTGAGCGTGGAAGCTGGGGACCAGTTTCTTGAGCTTGGGGAGAGGGGCAAGAACAGAGTGTTCCTCATGGCTAGACAGTACAGTCAGAAGATCAAAAAGACCAACCAGTTACTGAAGATGAAGAGCATGGACCATGAATCCAGTTGTGCTAAGCTAAGACTAAGCAAACAGAAAGACCTGGCAGCCATACTGGAGGAGAAGAAACAAGGTGGTGCTGCAATAGGTAAGACATACTTGTATGGCTAATGTTCTTTTTCTTTGTTCTACAATGTGTTATTCATAAAGATTAAACATGTGATATATTGGTTTATGAATGTCTTCCTTTCTTTTGCATAGGTGCAAGAATAGCAGAGTACTCTCATCTGTATGAACAGGTGGTTTTTAAAGGTTCTCCATCCAGTACGCCAATGCTGAAGTCCTCTATCAGTATTGCCGGCCCCCATCCACTTTTCCCCAGCACCACATCCTCCCCTTCCCTATCTGAGAGCTCTACCCAAGAGTCTGACTGGTTGAGCTGCACATACAGTAATGGAGAACTTGCTGATTTTGTGTCTTGGCCTGCAGAAACAACAGTATGCACTTCAACCCCACAGAGAGGACTGGCACCCGCAAGTTCTACTCCTGCTTTGAAGAACCTCCCTCCTACTCCGAGTACTCCACCCAATCAGCGTTGGAGTGCTTGTGTGACACCAATTAAAGATGACTCTGATCACATTTACACTTCAATTGGACCACGCAATGCCAAGGTGTCACCTTATAATCGCTGCCAGTCATCTTCACTGATAGACCAGACCGGAAAAGAGAATGGCAGGGGTCCAAGCAACCAGGTGTGGGAGGTCAAAGGACACGAATCAAGGACACACATGCCGCGGCAGCGCAGCCTCCCAGATTGCCCCGTCCAGGGGACTTCAGACCTCTCAGCGCCATGTGATATCACACTGCGGGACTCACAGCAAATACTGGTGCTCAACAAAAACGTGCCACTGAATGCGCAAAGTGCCACTGAGAATTATCTGGCCAACTTTAAAGACACTGGAGATGATGACGACGACTATGTAGAGATCCGTTCTGAAGATGAGGGTGAGGAGCAGAAGCAGGAAACTGCTCAGCCGCACAGTCTAACGGGAACTACAGTAAAGTACTGTAACCCGCCTCAAGGCAGCATGCAAACTCTCATAAAAGGACAGCAGGTTTCCACTAATCCTGAGATGGCTCTGCAGGGATACTTGTGGAATGATCCGGACTGCAGCCAGCAAGGTGTGAATCAGCCCACTATTGTCCAGTCACTGAGGGAAAAGCTCCAGTGTTTCAGCTCAAGCAGTTTTGCATAGGAAGCAGCAAAGATGGACAACATGTCAAATACTTAGCACATAGGAAGAAATGAGACGCATCAAACTAAACTTCCACATGGAACATGTTACACAACTTAAAGACGAAGCACAAGACATACAACATTTTAACTCTTAATTCACTGAAATTTGCAGAGCTACATGCACTCAACAACATACGATTTGTAAATTATGGATTCAGCATTACTCTGCTCATCTCTACACTTGAATTCAGTTAAACACAGTAGTTATAGATCTAAGCGGAACACTGTACACAGCATCTTTCAAATGATTTATCTCATCTCTTTGTCCTTAATATGAAGAGTCAATAATTATTATCACATGACTTTTAATGCACATGTCAGATCATGATTATAAGTTTTAAGAAATGAAAGAAACACATTGGCTACATGGGCTTGAATTACAGGTACAACTTAAACGTATTTCTCTCTGAAACTGTTACAATATTCTCAAACTACTGGTTATAATATTCTAGTGCATGTACATAAATGTTGCCGTACAAGCTTTAAGATAAGCCACATAAGGCGCACATGACTGGTGATGTTAATTAAATTATCTGCCATAATTTCTGTGTAAACATTTTGACAGTTCCTTAAGGCCAATAATTAAATATTTACATTTAATTGTGTAGAAGGTAGCAAATTTGGTTGTGTAGGGGGCTGCATCTACAGGAAACTATGGTAACATCAGCCAGTGACTATTCAGTGTGTAATTTGTAATATTTGCATGCCACATTTTTTCGAGGCCAAGAATACATAGAATCCATATATATTTTACTATGCTGTACATTAGGTATAGATATAGATTTATCAGACTGGGAAGTCATAAGTATATTTAAAAATGTGATCAGGTTTTTGCTAAAATCCTAGTTACAATCAACCACTCCTCAGACATTAGCATATTATCAGTAATTATGGCATACATTTACTACACTGTTTTTAGATTTAATTTGTGTTTAGCGTCATGTCAGGACCACCGTTAATAAATGTACTTGGCAAAAAAGGACAATGTAATTTATAGGTTAATTTTAGGTTAATCTGATTGTGTTCAGGGGACCATGATGGAGACTGAGGAGTTTGAGGTGTCAAAAATGTACTGTAATTGGATGTAAATTTGAGTTCAGTACTGTGCTGTCTGATCATTTAAGCGTTTAGTGTCTAATATATTCATCATTGGCTGTCCCCACCCTGTCTTTGCCTTCAAACTACACACTGTCTGTCATCCCAAAGATTTCGCTATTTTTATTAGTGATTTTCACAGCACATTTCAGTTGATTTTTTCTTATTTATTTACTTCTGAGAAAATGTTAAATACTTCCTCCCAAGTTTCAGATTTGAACAGATTTTTTCTGTTTCAAATTTGATGAAACTGTAATTCTAATATGTTTTGACCGGTTGTTCAGCTGGTATGATTTGGGGGGGGGGATGCTTTTATGAGCATTGTTCAAAGATGCTGCCTTAGCAGAATGTTACATTGAAAGAAGAAATCTCCTAAAACCTTAATCTATTAAGTACCAGTGTAAATAAACTGAATTTAAATATTGATGGAAGCTTTAAATGAAGTATGTTTATATACTTTTTCTTTCATTTTTATTTAGTTGTACATTTAGTTTTCTGATTCACTGGTGGGGACTGTTATCCATTGGAATTGTTACTTTTGCACTTTCCTTCCTTTTAAACAATCTGTTTGTAAAGATGTACATTTTCATAAATGTTGCCATTCACCTATTTTCATGATCTTAATTTAAGTTTTTGCCTTTTTTTTTTTTTTAAATCTGCCTAGTTGTAACTGGTCGATATTGTAGGCGACAAATAAACATTCAATTAAAACAAACTGCTTTTGCCTTCAGTTTTGCCATCACAAAGTAAAGTATTAGTTTATATTATGTTTTCTTTAGTCACTTTTTAACATGCGAATGAAGCTCTAGTGTCATTTGGAAATGTTAGGATATAAGATGGAGACCAAACACAACTTTATATAAAATTAGTATGCAATTAAGAGAGATTTTGAATGTTTACATTACATTCATTTTAGACTGGAAAAATATGTTTTGAATTAACTTCATCACAATGGTATGAATCTTGGTGACTTTTGTGACACTTGCTATGTGAACACACACACACACACACAATGTGGACTTGATTAAAAAAAAAAGTAATGTGTTCTTTGCGGTAAAAAAAATGACTGCCATTGGAAATGAATGGGAAATAGGCCAAAAAAAAAATGAAAATAGAGATATTTATTTGCGTTTACCATCTACAAATCAGCCATAATGCAGGAAAACAAGCACAAAGCAGTGAAGGGGTGAAACTCAAACATTAAGTGTGAAGTAGACACACACACACACACACACATTAACTGGTGTGACTGTAACGCAGAGTAAAGTTTTGAGAATTTGTGAAATAAATTCAATAATTCTGCCATAAAGCAAAAAAAAGAAAAAAAAAAAAAACAGCAGTGAATGTGTGAAACTCTAAAACCTCAAGAGTGCAAAACAGACACACCCACTTATACACACAGAAACACACACATAGTCGAGGTCTGAAGACTCAACTAAGAGGTTGAAATCAGAGTTCTAAATTTTTGGTTAAATTTTGATGTTCGGATTAGATTATGGGTAACAAAAAGCTTTCTCTGTCTTCTGGTTTGACTCTAATCATAATGAAAAACCTGACACTTCAAAGCAACATTAAAAAAAAAAAAAACATTTTGACAATGGATGACAATTATAAGATTCACCAAGCTCAATTTGTGAAACAGTGGTTCAGTGAGCATAAGAAATCATTTTCTTGTATGAATTTGCCACCACAGAGCCCTGATCTTAACCCTATTGGAAGTCTTTAGGATGTGCTGGAGTCGACTTGACAGAGTGGTTCAACTCTCGATCTCAGCCAACAATTAATGCAACTCTTGATGGAAATAAATGCTGTGATGTTGCATGATGTTCATCAAACAATGCCACAATGAATGCATATAATCAAAGCTAAAGGTGATCCAACAAAATATTAGTGTGGGACTTTTTTTAGACAGGCAGTGTAAAGTCGAGTCAAGCACATCCCAAAGACTTTCAATGGGGTTAAGCTCAGGACTCTGGTGGCCAATCTTTCACAATTTGAGCCTGGTGATATAAATGGTCCATAATTAAAATGTGATTGTTTAGTAACACGAAATCCCCTAAAAAAAAAATAAAAAAAACCTTGAAATTAGTAGAAGAGTAGGCAAGCCTTGGGACATACGGTCACGTCATACCGCTCTGTCTCGTAATTACACGCACCCTGTCACTATAAACTGGTCTGTCAATCATCTTGTCACAGTTAACACATCCTCTACATTTCATTCAATTTAACTTCCTTCCGTATTATAGAAAAGAAGTAGCACGTTGGGTATTCATGCTGGGAACTCTGCTCATATTTATTTTATTATTATTATTTTTTTTGCATAATGATCCATTTATAAGTTAATGGACAAACAGATGTTTATAAATGTTCACATTGTTGTTGCAGATAAAATATAACATGGATAACATTAAATAAATATTTTTACCAGGTTAAATGTTGATTATTAGTAACTCAAACCCCTTTATCTAAACCTCTCTACTAGGTCGCGCACAACCGCCATATTTGTAATTTTTTAACATTTGTATTCGTGTTTGTAGTTCTGAACATAATCCTTCACCAAAGCGCAATGGATTGTGGGTAATATTAACCATTAGAGCAATGTTTCTCAACCATAAGTCCGTGGACCCCTAGTGGTCTTTGACGTAATGCCAGTGGGTCCGTAGGCCTATAAAGTATGAATTTTTGTATATGTTTTGTATATTTGTATATTTTGACATGACATGTTCACCATAAAAGAAACATCCAATATAATGGATGATATGGCCAAATACTGGACAAGTCAAATAACTTGAATTATACTTGATTGCATTTGGTCCTCACAAAGACTAAATGAGTCAATTATGTTCTGGAGGTCCTTGAGGATGAGTGCGCACGGATCCACACTTCAGAAATCCGCCTGAAACAGCAGACCATCCGGGGATTGTTGGCATACTCTTTTCAACATACTATGCTTTGGGACACACTAATTCTAATCTCGCATACTATTTAGGATGGCTCGGCTGAACATTGGGACGCAGGGCCGCCGCTGCGCTGCCAGTCCACCAGATGTCCCTCAATCTTAATAAATGCCTTGACGAAAACCATCGAATGAGTTACAGATCCAAAGAGGGAATTGTAGTTTTTAATAGCTCTTTCAGTCTGTGGATTAATCTGCGTGGTTTTCGAGCTCTTTATGAACATCAGTGTGTAGAGTGGAGTCTCTGGATCGCTTCAGTGGCTCTCGTGTGTGTGTTTGAGTGTGAACTAAAAGCTGCTCTTCTGGACTGATCTGGAACTTTCCGCGCGCGCGCCCCTCCCGCTCTCACGCTACCCATAACCCCCCGCGCCTCCATTCTTCTCTCCATCCAACATGTCCATGATAGAGGGTCCGTTAAACGTGCTCGGCCAGAGGACGACCGGCGAGTCCGTCAGGACCCAAAACGGTGAGTCGGGATGCGCTCGTGTTTGCCCTCAACAAACCAAAGGGACGCGGTGAATAGGCCGCGCGCGGCGACGCTTGAGCGGAAGAGCTGCGGTGACCGGTGTCTCGAGCAGCACGTGCGGCTCACAGGAGTCAGTGTTTAGTAATACTTCATCGGCCTTGAGCATTGTGTCCTGGTCCTCTGTGAGCTAGCAGAGCTGCAGGATAAGGAGGTTGGAGATGGCACAACATCAGTGGTGAGACATTTGCTGCTTTGGATAGGAGTGTCGGTCTTTCCCTGCAGCTTCCACATCTCTGACAGGACACTAGACAGTGTGAGATTGTGTTGCAGAAGCCACTCATCTCTGCGTGTGTTGGTAGGTGATCATCGCCGCCGAGCTGCTGAAGAGTGCCGATGAGCTCGTCAAACAGAAGATCCACCCCACCTCCATCATCAGTGGATACAGACTGGCCTGCAAGTAAGAGTCACTTCCTGTGCCAACAGGAAGTCTTGTGTGTTTAAGTACGATTGAGCAAGACATTTAAAGTAAGCTTATTTTCTCTGGTTCCCAGGGAGGCAGTCCGATACATCAATGAGAATCTGACCATCAGCACAGATGACTTGGGCAGAGAGTGTCTCATCAATGCTGCCAAGACATCCATGTCCTCTAAGATTATCGGAGTGTATCCTCTGTGTGGCGCTGTTTGATGTGTGTGTGCATGAGCTGTTACATTATGACCACCTATCTAATAACCCACAAAACAGTGGCCACACAGCGATTTGATGAGGCGCCGATAGGTCTCCTGGGGTAACTGGTACCATAATATCAACAGCAAGTCCTCCAGTTCCCGTGCATTGTGGGGTTGGCATGATGCAGCGCAATCCCGCTTTTCGGTTGGGTTCATGTCAGGTGAATTTGGAGGCCGAGGCATTAACAGAAATTCGCCATCATGTTCCTCGAAGCACTCCTTGACGATTCTGGCAGTGTGGCATAGTCCTGTTGGTGATGGCCATCATTGGCAGGGAAACCCATTAATGGTTGCACTTGGTCCGCAGCGATGTTCAGATACCTGACAGCTGTCAGGGATAGTGATATTGGGATAATGGGGCCTAAAGTGTCCCAAGAAAACATCGCCCCCATCATAACCGGCCTGCGTCCGCCCAACAGTGCATCCAGGTCAGGGACGCGGGAAGTAGGGGTGCTGAGGGGGCTGCAGCACCCCCTGTTTTCACATGGTTGCAAATGCAATGCCAAGTTTGTTCATTTAAATTTATTCAGTTTTAGCATTTAATAATTTATTTGTAATGATCTCTGAAATGTAAATTGTAAGTGGGCTATAATAAACCCATGTCTATCTTCATAAACATGATTAATTTTACTTGTGACGTTTTCTATATGGGATGATTAGCCTAATCCTCATGAACACGTGACGCTAGCTCGTGGTATCAGACATGAACTGTACAGAATGCGAACAAGATTAACTGTAATACAAGGCGATAATGGCGCAAAAGCGAATTTCCGATTTTTTTAAATGCCCATCCCAGCAAAAACTTTACAAAATTGGCATCCAAACAACACCAGCCCCAGCACGAGCACCGACGTAAGTGAACCACCCCCCCCCAACTCGGACACACACAGCACCCCCAACCGAAAACATCTTCCCGCGCCCCTGATCCAGGTGCCATTGCCTCTGTTGGCATTCAGTGTATTCACGCTGGGCCTTGGACGTGATGCACCAGGAATCATGATTCGTCAGACCAGGCCACTTTCTTCCAATCATCCACGGTCCAGTCTAGATGATCTTGGGCCCATTTCATGCGTTGTTGGACCTGGCCGGGTCGTCGACTGCGCAGGACATGTGCCATCACAATTTGTCCTTTATCAAACTCCAATAAATCAGCAGCTTTTTCCATTCAGACTACGCAGGGCTCGACATTAATGCTTGTCTGGGACAAGAGGATTTTGTGAAGGTGCAAGTGAAAGAGAATTTTCCTTGCCCGACCGGACAAGTAACCTGATTAAAATGTTAATAACAAACAATAACTAGGGCAGCACCGAAACTTTGGTGAGAATGATTCTGATTTTATTACTTTCAGTGTAAACGGTGACTAATAGCGGATAATGTATTGATATTATCAAGGTTGCGTCAATTGAGGCTCGTGCAGCCTGTCTGACTCGCGGAGAAATCAAAACTATAAGCGCAACGGCACACACAAAGAAACAAACCTACTGCGGTAGAAAAAAATATAAATATTCTATATAATATATGCAACATCACACGACCAAGAGTGATGTTTACCCGACTTTCAGCATGATTGCAAATGTGATATTGATTTTATACAACTTCAGTTCAGCGAATTGGGTGAGTCAATGATTCAGTGAGCTATTCATAAAGACAGTCACTTGCTTCATTTATTGAATGAATCGGTTGAATCAATGACACACACATTGCCCCCACCATACAGCTACAGTACACACTGCATGAAAGGCAATATTGGAAATGGCTTAATAGGGGCACTTTAAGTGATTGTAGCATTACAAGGCCGTGTAGAGAGTCTGCATTTCTTTTCAGAGTTTGAAATAGTATAAAGTGAGATGGGCATGGCCTGACAAATCATTTGAAAGGATGTTGCTCCTTGACGTTCTGTCAGTGATTCAGATTTTTTTGCTAATATGGTGGTGGACGCTGCCCTGGCTGTGAAGTTTGTTGATGGGAAAGGTGTTGCTCGCTATCCCATCAACTCTGTGAATGTGCTGAAGGCTCACGGACGCAGCCAGAAAGAGAGTTTCCTCGTCAACGGATACGCACTTAACTGCACTGTCGGATCACAAGGTCTGTTCACACGCATGCTTGTTTTTGACATTTGCATAGTGAGTTAGTATGTGTGTGTGTGTGGTAATGTTGTTTGTGTTTGTTTAGGAATGGTAAAGCGCGTGTCCAACGCCAAGATAGCCTGTCTGGACTTTAGCCTGCAGAAAACCAAGATGAAGCTGGGTGTTCAGGTGGTCATCAGTGATCCAGAGAAACTGGACCAAATCAGACAGAGGTGAGGTCACGCACGCACAAAGAAAGAAATGTCCCATTTACATTGCTGCCACACATCTGTGGTGTGTGTAGTTATACGCGTGGGATAAAGCATTGTCTGGCCAAAGCCTCTCTTACACACAGATACACTTGTGTCTCTGTTTTACCTTTGGGCTGTACAACAATATGTACCTTTATGTACACTACCAAAAGTTTGGGGTCAGTAAGATATATATATTTTATTTTATTTTTTTTTTTTTTTTTAATTTTAAGAAATAAATACTTACAGAAGTCCTAAGAGGCCATGGATTATTATTATAATCTTCATTCAGCGTTTACACAGAGCAGATTATCGGTAATTTACTGGTAATTTTACAACTTCTGAACAGAATGAATTTACCGGTATATTTGAAAAGGTCCCGTTCACACGTGATGTCTTCACGGTAATTTACCAGTAAAGTCTGTATGTGTGAAGGGGGCATAAGTTACACAACTGCGCCAACAGGTGGCAGTACAGAACTGAATATAACTGATGGGGTGTTGTATACTGTATATCCACTTTACTGTACACGTTTGGGACAGAATAAGGACCTTCTTCGTGATCGCTATAATTTGTGCAGTATTGTTCATTACTGATATTTAATCAATTCATAAATGTTAAATGCTTGAATCAATATGATTATTTTACGCATCGTTAAGTTCTTGCTAGATGCATGACTCATCTCAGTTTCACCACCACAATAGCATCGTGTGATAAACTAGCTGCTTATTAAAACCAGTGTTGACGTCACTGTATTCTGTTTGCACCTGTATCTTTATTTGTGCATCTTTGAAGTACATGATTGTTAGTTAATAAGCGGTGATGTTGTGTTTGAATCGACCTGCGCTTGCGGCGTTGAATGCTCTGATGTTTGACCATTTAAACATGTTAATTACACAAGCAAAATGTTCAGTGTAGTGTCTCTGGAAAAAATCAACAGTGATTGATCAGCCTATATTTAATTATTTATTGTAGATGTTATTACTAAGCGAAGCAAAATTCTGTCAAAAAAAACAAATAAAACAACGTTCGTAATGTCGAGATCACAAGAAAGAAAAATAATCATAATCCATGGCCTCTTAGGACTATCGTAAATTATTTTATTTAGAATAGACTGAATTGATAAAATCACAGTAAAGACATTTATAATGTAACAAAAGATTTCTGTATCAAATAAATGCTGTTCTTTTGAACTTTCCATTAATCAAAGAATCCGGAAAAAAATGCATCATGGATTCTATAAAAATATGAAGCAGCACAACTGTTTTCAACACTGATAATATAATTAGTGCGAATGCTCTGATGTTTGACCATTTAAACATGTTAATTACACAAGCAAAATGTTCAGTGTAGTGTCTCTGGAAAAAATCAACAGTGATTGATCAGCCTATATTTAATTATTTATTGTAGATGTTATTACTAAGCGAAGCAAAATTCTGTCAAAAAAAACAAATAAAACAACGTTCGTAATGTCGAGATCACAAGAAAGAAAAATAATCATAATCCATGGCCTCTTAGGACTATCGTAAATTATTTTATTTAGAATAGACTGAATTGATAAAATCACAGTAAAGACATTTATAATGTAACAAAAGATTTCTGTATCAAATAAATGCTGTTCTTTTGAACTTTCCATTAATCAAAGAATCCGGGAAAAAATGCATCATGGATTCTATAAAAATATGAAGCAGCACAACTGTTTTCAACACTGATAATTAGTGCTGTGTTCGATACATCGATACGACGATGTATCGTCACAGAGATTTGACGATACGAGTATCGATACAGCTGGGTATCGTATCGTGACTTTGCTGGTGATACACAGCCCTACTGATAATAATCAGAAATGTGTCTTGAGCAGCAAATCAGCATATTAGAATGATTTCTGAAGATCATGTGACACTGAAGACTGGAGTAATGATGCTGAAAATTCAGCTTTGACATTGCAAAAATAACATTAAAATCCGTTATTTTAGATTGTAATACGTTTTTTTTTACCAAATATTGCCACCTTAGTGACAGCCTTAGCATTATTATAATTAGCTAAAACTAAAACCATAAATTCTGTTAATTTAAATAGTTAACTGAAATAAAAATTTTCAGTTAGATGCCATAGCTGAATTACCCGTTTTCTTTTTGTATAATTTAAACGAACTAAAATTGAAATAAAAATGAATTAAAATGATATAGATGCATTATAAATCACTACATCAAACTAATTCTAATTAAAAAATAAATAAACTACTGTTTTTCCACTGCTATATGTGAAATGTGAGCGTAAGCGTTCTCTGTGGTTTTAGTAATTTGAGTACAAACCTTTTGGACCCTTTTTACGTCTGTATTTAGCACTGATGCGAACCTGTTACGTGTTTGCATCAGAGCTTTATATGAAATAAATGGAGCCACTTGTATAATTTATTTTTACTTCCTGACATTGACGTTATAATTTTCAGAAGGTTAACATTTTTTTTTGTTGTTGTTTTCATTTTTTTCAACTAACACTTTAACTTGTTTACCTATGTTATTTAAAACTTGCCTTATGTAACTTATTAGGCCTTTAAATTTTTTCTTTGCTGTTTGTATGCAGTATAGTTTTGATCATCATCAGTATTGATGATCTTTCTGGATTTGTTTCTCAGGGAGTCAGACATCACGAAGGAGCGCATTCAGAAGATCCTGGCGTCGGGGGCAAATGTGATTCTGACCACAGGAGGCATTGATGACATGTGTCTGAAATACTTTGTAGATGTAGGAGCCTTGGCTGTGAGGAGGGTGCTCAAGAGGGACCTCAAGCGCATCGCCAAAGCAACTGGGGGTCAGCTGACTGCACTTGCTTTTGTCTACACTTACGCTTAGTAGATCCAGGCCTTCTGTTCTTCAAATACAGAGGTAATTTATTCTCTGTGTCTTAATTTTAATGAACAATGTTTTGATTTTTCCCCTACAGCCACTGTGTGCTCGTCTCTGTCTAACCTGGAGGGAGAGGAGACGTTTGAGGCGGCCATGCTGGGTCAGGCAGAGGAGGTAGTGCAGGACAGAGTGTGTGACGACGAGCTCATCCTCATCAAGAAGTGAGAGCATCTTCCTTTTCCCTCAACAAAACCTGTAGGATAGAATTGATGCCTGATCATTAGATTCTGAAAATTACCATTTAGGATGCATGCACTTCACGTTCTCCGGCGATAAAGCCATGCAGTAAAATAATTCCACACTGCCTGTATAGAGAAACTGTGGCTCATTAAATCAGTTCTGGTTCCTTTTGATCACTCTACCTCGTACCTGGATAACTGTGGCACTTCCAGAGCTGATAAATCATACATTCATCAGAATATACTTGGTCTTAATTTAAAGAGATGCCATTCAGCACATTATCTATTGTGTTTTCTGGAAAATAAGTTGCACAGGGTCAAAAATGCATTGTTGAGAAAAAAAAAAGGTTGTTTAAAGTACTTTATTATGTTCAGAAATGATGTAAAACATCGATAAATGAAATGTTTACAAACATTAGAAATGTATTTTAGTTCCCATAAAACAAATAGTTCCTCTAATTTAGTTCCACAAAAATCCATCAAATTTAACTGTACAGTATACAGAACAAGAATAATAGAAATAAATGATAGTGTCTTCCGTTATAAACATTTATTGAAAACACCATGCCTAAACAAATTTAAAGTGAAACTCAATTAATTTGTACAATTAAACTTGTTATGCCTTACCTTGCCTAACAATACAGATTGTTAAATGTTAGGAGAGAGAAAACATTTCTGTATGAACGAACAGATCGGTAATGTCTAATTTGCCTACAACTGATAAATTATTAAAACCAAAAAAAATTACTTGCATTCTGAAAAATAATACGTTATGCAATTAACTGCATGGGACCTTGTAGCAGCGTTTTGCATTGGAAACCACTTGGTAGTAATTTATGCCTTTTTCATTTCTCTCTGTCTCTCAGCACAAAGGCACGCACATCTGCCTCTATCGTCTTGCGTGGGGCGAATGATTTCATGTGTGATGAAATGGAGCGCTCGCTGCATGATGCCCTGTGTGTGGTGAAGAGGGTGCTGGAGTCCAAGTCTGTGGTACCAGGAGGTGGCGCTGTAGAGGCTGCACTGTCCATTTATCTGGAGAACTATGCAACAAGCATGGTGAGGACCCAATCTTTCACAGCTGCCTGCTGGGATCTTTATTTTCTTGATTTGTGCTTTTATGTTCAGTGCATAGTCGTCATGATCGTGTTGTGTTGTAACAAACTAACAGGTAATTTATAGCTAATGTATCAAATAGTGAAACAAAAGGCAGGCAGGCTTTTATTGTCTGTTTCTTTAATATTACTGTATTGTGTGCAATTGGATGTATGCACACTCCCATTATAATTGCTGCCGTGCCTGTTTGATGGCTTGTGCAGTTATACGCGTGGGAGACAGTGAGAGTCCTGAGTGGGGAAAGGGACAGATAAACAGCTCTGCTGACAGCTGCTTCCATCCTGCTCAGAACAAACATGCCTCGTTTATCACTGAGACACATTAACCCTGCAGTGTGATCAGTTACAGTCTATTCAGGACAGCGTTCAACAGCAGGGTTCACGATCGTAGAGTTGTAGTGATTTATCTCAACTTTCTAGTTCTGAGGTCAATGAATCTATACATCAGTGTGATTTCTGCTTTATTTTTAAAAAGAAAATCCATTTTAATTGCTGAATTCTCAATGAGGAGTTATACTCTACAATCCTGAAACATTCCACCAATCAGGATGGTCTGTATTGCCATAGAAACAGGAATTGGAACGGAGTCTGTTTGAATATTCCAGTATTTTGAAAAACTTTAAATATTTTCTTGCCTACACCATAGTGCACATTATATTGCATTTTACAAAGTTTTGCATTTCTCAGAGCTGGTTAGTTTGGTTCTTAGCTCTAACTGAATATGTTATAATGATTATGGAGAAAATTAATGGGGAATAAAAGGGAAAATAGTGTGGGCAAGGTTGAACTCTTTAATATACAGTAATTGTGCTTTTTAATAATTTGCGTGTATGAATAAACCATTGAAACTGTTGTGTGTTTGACGTAGGGTTCCCGTGAGCAGCTGGCTATTGCTGAGTTTGCTCGCTCTCTGCTCGTCATTCCTAAAAGTCTGGCAGTCAACGCCGCACAAGACTCCACTGACCTGGTGGCCAAACTCAGAGCCTTCCACAATGAGGCTCAGGTCAACCCTGAACGCAAGAACCTCAAATGGTTAGTGTTGCTCTCTTCTCATCACACAGGGAAAGCTGTTCAGCTCTTAGAAATATGACTGCGCTTTCAGACAGCAGACAAACATACAAAATTAGGAGTAAGAACTCTGGTGTTTAAGAAGTAAGGTTTTGGTTTACTTCCCCTAAAATATCCTTAGAATAGATTTAGTAGATCTGGAACCAATGTGGCCTATTATGGATTAAGCTGAGAGCCAATGCAGTTTGGATTACTCTGTTTAAACCTGTTTTTGTGTGCGTGCTGTTAGGATCGGGTTGGACCTGGTGAATGGAAAGCCAAGAGACAACAAGCAGGCGGGAGTGTATGAACCCACGATGGTTAAAACCAAGAGTCTGAAGTTCGCCACAGAGGCAGCCATCACCATCCTTCGAATCGATGACCTTATCAAGCTCTTCCCTGACCAGAAAGAGGGCGGGCCCTCCTACCAGGATGCTGTCCAATCAGGATCTCTGGAGGGATAAAGTCCAGCTGCATCAACTCTTTAATTGGCTGGTTCTGGTGTCGCTCCACTCAGCTTTTATATTTATATTTGGATCCGGATCCAACTGATGAGCTGTTAGTGTAGAATGTGCACTTTGTTTGCGTTACATATGTTTTGCTATTAACATGGCTTGTTTGTCATGTGTAATGTAACAAATGTTCCTTTTTCTGCCATTTCAAAGACAATAAACCAGAATGGTGTTGAAAGGATTTTTGTGAAAGAAAATATTAAAACAACTTGGTATTAATCAAAAAATTAATAATAATATTAAAATAATTTAATATTTTAACTCTGTTGACTTTATTAGGCAAATGCATTCAATATTAAATAAATACAAACACAGTTAGACCAAACAATCACCTCAGATGCGTATTACCCTCCTTCCTTCCAAGCTGTGAATGTCTGAGCTACTCCCCTCCATGCAGTGAAACTGCATAGTGATTTATACTGCCAGACTTGGAAAAAGCATGATAGTCCATATCACTTATGCACTTTATTCTTATTGTAGGCTGTTATTCACAAATAATCTTCCCATTTCTTTTCAGAGGTATGAATCACCATGCACTTTTCTTGTATGGAAAATGGGCTTTTCTCAATGCGTCTGGTGATATTTTTCATATTTGGGTGAACTCTTCAAGAACTTAAACAAATCATACATAATGTCAAGCTGTTTTGTTTTTCAGTAGTTAACTACTTGGCCTCAGCTGGTGATATTGGCTTTTTAACACAAACATGGCCTGAACTTGACATTACAAAGGCTACAGTCTCAACTTTTGGCAATAAAAACAAAAATAAATATACAGCATCCAAAGTAATCTTGTTAAAAAGGCATTTCCTGTACAGTTGCTCCATTTGTGCTCTTAACTACTCACCATAGATTTTCCATTGGGTCACAAACAGGACCAGTTTTGAAGTTTGTATCTAGACCGTCCCAGCAGTCTTGAGGACTCTGACCTTTTTAGGCCAGTTTACACTGACTAGCATCTCCATGGATCCAGTGGCATATCTGGGTGTACGTGGCGGGTGTTATTCTGACTGCCACATTATAGCCCTTCTGCATCCCATCAACATCCACCAACTGGTGTCCAGAGAACACACCAATTACCTTCCTTTTCCACTTCCCTTTTCCTCCCTGATCTCGTAGCCTTACGTACACCCCGGCTCCGCTTGACCCCTTCTGCGCATCACAGTACTGGTACATTAGGTCATTCGATTCCTCTAAGACCGAACAGAAGCGGTAGACCACTTTCCCTAATTGGTCATTGTCAAAACCAGAGAAATGGATTCTTCCAGCTGGGATGTCCTTGACTACAGGAACAATGCCTAACTCCATGAACTTCATCTTATGGGGTCGTTTCAGCTCCAGAAGGGCGTAATCATAGTCAGCCGAGACCTCCCTGCCTGCTCTCCTCATCCAGCCCATTGGCACCTGTGTTCGTTTGACACGTGTCCACCTGAACACCGGTTGTCTGGACTGGTCTGAATCTGTGTCGCGTCTAATACGGTTGTTTCTTGTCCTCCTGTGTTCTCTTTCTCTATGAAGTAGTTATAATTCAGTGGCTACTTCTCCTTCATTTCCCACTTTGCTTTCTCTCCTCTTTCCTCCTCTTCTCCTGCCTCCTCGTTGGTGTCCTCCCCTGCGTTTGGAGCGAAGCTTCATGACACCCACTCGGAGCCTCTTGGTCCCTTTCAGATAGACCTGGCCATCATGGACACAGTGGGCAGAAGTCAGTACATGTTTTGGAGAAACCAAGATGCCTGAGCAACCCGTAGAGAGCTTCACTGAGGCAGAAAAGGGGTAATTGGTGATGAAGTGTTTATCTGTGATCACAAAGCGGCCGTCCATGCCGTATACCTGCCGTTTTCTGCGTTTAAAGTGTCCTGCCTTGCAGACAACGGAAGAGGATGCATTTCTTAATCCAGTGACCCCTTCCAATTTTATTTTGGTGAAGGTCCGTGTTCCGTTCTCGTAGACGGTTTCATAAGACAGTAGTCGTTCCAGCTCAGCAGGCCTCGGTTTTGGCAGCTTTCTTTGGCACTCAATCCCTCACAACACTCCTGGCTCACTTAAGTCGTCAGCAGTGAATTCTGGGCTTTGAAGCCTCACTGTGCTTTGGTCCAGGATCACTGAAACTTGTATATGTGTTAAGTGGCAGTCATATTCAATGTTTGTGATGGAAGCGCCACTATAGACCAAAGAAATAACCACAGCCAGTGCAGTCAGACTGAACGACAAAGATGGAGGACCTGTCATCTTGCTCTACCTGAAGGTAAAGAGACAAGAGTTCAGTGGTGAGGCTAAAAGATAGTTTCAATGTTTCATAAACTTAAAGATCAACACCAAGGTAATGGTCATTGAACACTTCTGGTAGTGACAATGTGGGGCTAAAAAATTTGGTGCACTTGATGTGGCTAATGAAAATTAGAAACGGGCACCAAAAAAGGCAGATGTGTGCTTGCCGATGTACTCTCCTGACTAATCTCATCACAGGAATTGCAATGCAGACGTAGTTGCATTTTGGGAGGAGTACATTTTACATACATGGCTTGAACAACCGGATGAATTTTGGTTCAAACTACCTCTGGAGGTCATTTTAAGATAACTATGCAATCAGCAAAAACGTTTACACACACTGTAAATAAAAAAATTTTAAAAAACAATCTGTGACATTTACGGTAAAATACAGGCAGCTGTGGTTGCCAGAACTTAACCGTAAAAAATATGGTAGCAACATTTTAGGTTTTACAGACTTAACTTAAACTCACAATAAAATACCGTATTTCATTAACTGATGTAATGTTACCCCATCATGGTGACACTCATGATACTGAAATAATGCAATAAACACTCAATTAACAACATTTGATGTAAGATTAAACCCTAGTGTACACAATTGATAAGAAAAAAAACTAAGAAACGTTATTTCAACAAAAAACATTCAAATATGAAGTGTCATGCAGGGAATTCTGGTTGTGTCAATTTAAGTTTTTTCACCATAAATTAAACGACTTTTTCTAGAAAGTCACATGATGAACCAAAGCTCATCACAAACAGCTTTTCTACGAGCTGAGGAGGACAATACTTATATATAGAAGGTGCACAGTGTCATTCACACAAACACTAAACCCCATCATGGTGACACTCATGATACTGAAATAATGCAATAAACATTCAATTAACAACATTTGATGTAAGATTAAACCCTAGTGTACACAATTGATAAGAAAAAAAACTAAGAAGAAACGTTATTTCAACAAAAAACATTCAAATATGAAGTGTCATGCAGGGAATTCTGGTTGTGTCAATTTAAGTTTTTTCACCATAAATTAAACGACTTTTTCTTTTTCACTTCCTAAAACCGTATTTTTAACAGTATTTTACTGTAAAATCACATTAAATGTAATTACATTTATTCACCGAATATAGTATGGAAACTTACTGTTAACCAGTTAACAGGTTTTTACTGTAGCATTTTTACAGTCTTTTACTGTTAAAATCACAATCATTTTTTTACAGTGCAGTGTAATGCACCTCCTAAGGTTAGCTCTTGTAGCTCATCTGGTAGCAAGGAAATATGCCAAGGTCAATGGTTCAAATACTAGGGAATGAACAAAACTGATCAAATGTATAAATTGAACGCACTGCAAGTCTCTATGGAAAAACAGCACCAACCAAATGTGAAAATATGGATAGACGTATGTAGTTTTTAACTAACTGCTATGCAGCTTAACTGATACCACCACTGCATCTCCCTGGAGGTAAAAAGAGTTGAGCTGAGTGAAGGCAAGCAATGTGCAAGGCCAGCTATGAAATACTGCAGATGGAGCTCAAAGAAGGATTTTACTGATATGCAACAAGGACCACTGTACCCAATGAAAGCTAAATAAGCTAAGCTAACTGTGCAATGTTAAAAACTAGGTAAGTCTTAATATTGGCCTGAATGTTGATTACATGATTTTGCACAAGAAAATATGTGAAACAGAAATACTGTGTATTTGCAGTGTGGAAAAAGTCAATTACTCGTGCTCTCATGCTGCATTTATTGAGTAATGCAGTGTATACGAAGAAAATACACTTGTGTTATTTATACAAATAATAAAGTGGGTTGGATAAATACAGAATAGGATAAAAAGGATAGGGTAGAATAAAAAAAAGTTACATATACTCCCCTTGTAAGCAGTAGTGGAGTTTACATATTAAAGTGTATTGTGTGTGTGTGTGTGAGAGACTAATTTTTAAATGACCTAATAATTCATCAGCAAGAGTCGTATCATTGCTGCATTAAAAAGTAGGCTAATAATGCAGTGAGTAAACGATACAATTGAGTATTGCAGTGAGTACATAGTGAGAAAAGGTAAAGAGAATCACTAGTGTTACTTTGCATTTAATATACAGTATAATGTTAATATATAAATAATGCACTGATAACATTGTCAATAGATATGGATTATGCTACTGTATTTAACTGTCTCCGCCAAATTGGCAAGTTTTTATGCTGTCTGTTTCTAATTTACATTCAGCATTTGCATCAACTTTATTAAAATACGAACTCACCCTCAAAGCTGATGAACCCGACGAGAGAGAAATGCGCTGCAGCGGACTCTTCTGACAACATGCATGAATCCAAGTGTTTTAACGCGCAGCTGGTGGGTGAATGTGCTGAGGAGCCCAGAGAGAGGGGGGAACGACTGAATATTGTGAATAATACTGGTTATTTGTGGCAAGCACACCCACGCAGTTAAACGAGGCTACGGGCAGTTCATTTCATTACACATGGGTTAAAGTGGGTGCATCCCGAGCTGAGATATTACTAAAGTAATTACTACAATACTACAGTTCATGTTATGAATTTATAAACCATTTCTGTTATTTCGTTAAGGCTATAGCCTATAACTGTAAAGAAATACAATATTATAATTAGTTCTGCATTTATGGACACATTTAGGCATGTGAACTTTTTGAAAAAACACTCCCAAAACACATTTTTACTCTCTCACGATATAACTACATATCCAAGCATTGTCCATTTTTCTCTCTGAAATTAATGAGCATTTCCAGCACATCTCAAATGATGTATTGTTTTTAAAAGGATGTTTCAGTTAAAAAGTGATGAAAATGACAATCTAAAGATTTTAAGACACTTTGTCTTGCTAAAGCCAGTTTCAAATGCATTTGTATTTTCTCTGAGATACCAACAAATAATTTCCAATAAATGTTCCGTATTTATCAGAATTTACAACTTGATTGCAATGACACTGAAAAGTTAAATTTACCTTTACAAGTAGACCTACAGTAACATGTACGTTTTTGTTAGTGACCACCACAATTGAGGAGCAATCACTATTAGTTTTAGCAATCATAAATATATATAGGCCTAATCATTGTTTTCAACATGCAATTGTTTTATGATGGAATTTGAATATTGAAAGTCTGGGTCTGGAAGAATGGTAAAAAGATTAAAGGACAAATGCCTCGTTTGTAATGGGTTTTAATGTTTTTGTCTCGTCTAGTGATGTCCGGATCGCGAACGAATCGATCTATTTAACCGGATCTTCTTAGAGAACCAGTCGAACCAGTTCACCAAATCGAACTGAATCGTTTGAAATGGTTCGTGTCTCCAGTACGCACTAATCCACAAATTACTTAAGTTATTCGGTTTATAAACGTGCCTGACACTCCCTCTGACGCGAAATAAACCAATATCCCGAGTTATTCAGTTACTCCTAACAGTACATTGACTGAACTGCTAAAAGAGAACCGATGATGGGATGTGCACGAGCAGAGCAGCTGGACTGAGTCTCGTCCTGCTGGGACAGGGCATCAACAGTATGGTGAGGGGCGTAACATTTCACACATCACACGCTTGAGGTATTCGGCCAATCATAACGCACTGGATAGCTGGCCAATCAGAGCACACCTCAATTTTCAGACCAATGAGCTTTGTAAAAATCGGCGCATTTCAGAAAGGCGGGGCATAGAGGAGAAACAATAATGTACAGTATGTGGAAAATAATGTGTTTTTTTAACCTCAAACCGCATAAACACATTGCATTACACCAAATACACAACATAATGTTCTTTTTAGCATTGTCATATGACCCCTGTAAATCTATAGATACAAGACAATAAAAAACATGGCATGGTAAGAAGTTTCCAGGACAGTTTTAATGTGGCCTTTATATATTATGTGTGTAGCCACCTATTGGGACGGACTACATTTTCAGTCATGGTGACTTAAGCTGTGTCCCAAATGACACACTATACACTATGCACTATACACACACTATACACTATGTACTCATGCACTACTCAACCATGTAGTGTATGAATTATATAAGGTTATTTGTCATTCATAATCGGAGTCTGATAGCCCCTCCCGCTTCGGTACGAAATTAAAGCTGCGCCTGCTCAGTTGAGTGCATGAAGTTTCCAACTTTCCACATTTCTTTTTTTGGTTAATTAAGTGCATCATCTGGGTTTTTAAAGTGTACTTTTTCTTTTTTGAGTTTTCAGTGTGAACGCACTACTTACACTATTTATACTACAAAACGGCACAGAATAGTGCATAATTACACAAATTTAGCCTCAGCTACTATTTTTGCTTTCTGTCCACTGTTTTTCTCTCCTTTTCATCTTGCCATCATTTGCTAAATCAGGCATATCTGCGGTGGCAAAGCATGCAGATGCCGACAAACTAATGCTGCGGTGTCCAGCTGTTGTCCTGACCACTAAATTCAGCCTTGTGAGAGCCAGGGCCTGACCACCTGTTTTTATGTGTGGACTGTAGAGGTATGCATCTATCTGCCATTTCTGTACACTTCTACTGCTTGCAAATTATCCACTCTATTGCCATCTCAACTTTGAGCAAACCATTTATTCAACTAGAATTTGTTCACTGCAGCTCAGATTGAAGGTAACTCACAATCATACAACCCATAAAGCAATTACAAACATACTTTCCCCCTTACACATTACACCCATGTACGCTCATAAATCTGACTGAATTTAGACAAAATAACACATATGACTTTATTGCACAAGCTTTTGTACACTACTGATAATAAATCATCTCCAACTAAATGTAATTATGAGGCTTCAACACATAATTAACACACACACACACACACACACCCATAAACATAAAGAATAACTCACACTGATCATCATATATTTCTGTACTGAACGGAATCTCTTTGAGGAAAGCCATAATATATATTCTGTCCTTACTTAATTGAATCAACAACACGTAGTTAAGTTTAACTTAATTACTTGGGAAACCAGATCATAAAATATCATTAATGTAATTAGCAGATCTCTAAAAGCTCTCCATTGCAGAAGACGCCAGTTGATCTGTTTAATAAGACGGGCTGGTTGTTTTTCAGCCAAACTGAAAAATGTAATCACAAATACTGGAGTCATCTGAAAGCATTGGTGAAGCCCTCAGGATCAAACCTACAAAGACAAAACTAAAGATCTGTGTAGCCATGTAGTGTGCATGTTTGCATGTGTTTTGGAGAAATTTCTCCTACTGCTGTCAGTCAGAAATGACTGAAATATTAAACTTACTTTTTTTTTCTTGCATACCCCAGTGCATTTGATTCCATGACAGCTGAGCTAAAAAATAAAGATGGCATATGAAAGATGCCGTTGATGGTCAGTTTGTGTGTAAATCTATGTTTTTGTCATTTCTAGTGAGAAATTATTATTGTAAATATTTACTTATGACCAAAGCTCTCTCTATTTTGTTGTAGATAATAACATTTTTATGCTGCTTCAGAAGTCTGTCCGACATCAGTTTTGTGAAGTGTCTTCGTGTGCAAACACTGCCTATAGTCATTGGCTGATGGGGCAGTGGGACAACAATTCAGTTGCTTAAGCTTTCGGACGCAGCCAGAGTCCTTGATGAGCTGGTGACTGCAAAGAGCAGCGGGTGGTTATTCATGGGAGCATGAGCAAAGTGAGTTTAGCGAGGGGGGACCGAGGGAAACCGTGGCATATAAAGATATATCTATATCTGTCTATGTAGCTTTATCTATCTATCTATCTATCTATCTGTCTATCTGTCTGTCTGTCTATATTTGTGACCCTGTTCTTAATAAGAGGCGGTTATTAAGCCTCTTATTAAGAAACCACAACTAGATCCTAGTGAACTGGCAAATTACAGACCCATCTCAAATCTTCCTTGTATGTTCTAGTCCACAAATGGCTCTTTTGCTGAGGCAAGGTTCTATTAGCAATGCATATTACTAATCAAAAATTTAGTTTTAATATATTTACAGTAGGAAATTTACAAAATATCTTCATGGAACATGATCTTTACTTAATATCCTAATGATTTTTGGCATAAAAGAAAAATCGATAATTTTGACCCATACAATGTATTTTTGGCTATTGCTACAAATATACCCCAGCAACTTAAGACTGGTTTTGTGCTCCAGGGTCACATATACTGTAAAAAATGACCTTAAATTTAACGGTAAGAGACTGTAAAAATGCTACAGTAAAAACCTGTTAAATGGTTAATGGTAAGTTCCCCTACTATATACGGTGAAAACTGTATAGGACATTACATGTAATTTTACAGTAGTATACCGTTTTTGAAAAAGATCGTATAATTTACAGTGAATAACCGTAAATTGACATTCCCAGAATTCCCTGGGCCATTTTCCCCCTTTATTTTAAGCATAAACTCACTTAATTTTGATAAATATTTCAGAAAACAAGACTTAGTATTCTAAGCAATTTGCTTCTGAAGTAAATGAATTAAGAAAGTTGAGATATTTGTACTGGGAAACTAGACAAAAACACCAAGAGAATCACTGGGTCTTGCTGATTAAGCCTAATTTTAGTAGACATAAACAGGGTTTGCAGCGGTTAGAAAAATAGCACAGATGCATTGATGCATACATGTCCTTTTCATCTGTTTGTGTGAATATTTGCAACTGCAGCCTCAGGCTATACAGCATAAATAGTGATGTTTTCGTCTGCAACTGATTATGAGCCTGTGATTTGTCGGTCCAACTTTGCAGGTTCATTCGATCTGTTTTAAATTTTGGTTTAAACAGCTAGTTCATAAAATAGAAGGAAAATTACTCACATCATCAGAATCAGGAACAAGTGTGACTTGTTTAGAAATAAAAGTTTATGGCTTTCTCATGCCTGCTTCTCTTGATTAAAATAATAGCTAAAACAGCTATTTCTCAGAAAAATTCCTTTCGTCTGAATGATGAAACATACCCACAATTGACTGTGCATAGACACCACACACACACACAGAACACATGCGCTTTAAGATATCATGAAACTCTAAAACACATTTTTGAGATTTGCTTATACAGGAGTATTTAAGAACAGAAGAGAACTCAAAAGCATTCGCAGAACAGACATGAGAGTGATTTCTTCAATTTGATTCGTTCCTGATTTTAATATTAGTATTGTCTCAGGAATTTCTGAGAAAATATCCTATATGCCCAAAGAAATCCTGGTTTTGGTATCAATGCTGCTTTGTTCTCTTCTCATAATGAACCTCTAACTGAGCTACGAATTAATCAAACTCATGGCCTGTTTAATCAAATTCATTTGGTGGCTTGTTTTAACCATATGAGTAATTAGTTTAGATTATTTTCCACCGGTTTCAACATTTGGTTGATACACTTAAATTTTACAAACAATTTATCTGTGTATATTGGCTTTAATCTTTTCTATTTGTTCACTAAAATGTAAACTATGGAGGGATCAATTATGCAGAAGGAAACGTATGCAAGTCTGCAAAATAAGCCAATGAACAAATAACTCTTTATTAGCCAGGAAAAACTAGACTCAGTCCAATTCAAATTTATCTAGACAAACACCAAAAGAAAAACAAAGTATTGGATTATTTGTAAATACTATAAATTCTCTGTCTTACACACAATTTCAAGTCATAGCTTACTAAAAGTCGATCCCATGCAAATGTGCATGTTTCTGTGGTAGATTATCTCAAATAAAAGCAATCGAGGTCAGACTGAGGAATATAAATGTGAAGCTTCTACATGTAAACAAACACACACACACACACACTCACACATACACTGAACGTTCGAACCTGACATTTATGATATGCTTTGATAAAACAACCAATACAAATCAAGACAGATGGATGTTCCAGTTTGTTTCAATCGGTCTTGTTTTCGTGTTTGTTCAGAAAGTGTAGTCAATATCTGGTACATACCAGCCTCAGACGTCACAGTGAAATAAGCTAATATTGGTTGGTTACTCAACATGTCAGTCAGACAGTGTTAGTGGGTGCAGGGGCGAACGCAGGATTCTCACAGAGCGCTGAACCACATTGTGAGAGACTGTCACAAAACATAATTATTTTCTCTTTGAATTCTGGAAAGCACAAACAAGGCAAGGGAAAGGTCACCCACTGTTTTCAAAAATAATTATTGACATACTTGATTACTGAGGATGATTTAGAAATGACATTACAGAATTCATAATGAAATGCTGGTGATGTCAGGGTACGCGGATACTTTGCATACAGGCCAGGGAGAAACTGAGTGAGCGGCTCTTGACCAGAATAAGCAGTGAAAAGGTCCAGACTATAAAAAAACAATTTGTTGATTCAACTTAAAAAATCTTTAAGTTACCCCGCTGCCTTAAAAAAAATTATTTTAACTTTTTCCGGTGCGATGCAGTTGTTTCAACAGGCGTTTTCGTGTTGAAACAACAGTTATACTAGTTATTTCAACTTTCAGCTTAGCTGAGGGCCAATAAACTTAATATTTCTTGTTGTCTGGACAATTTATAAAAAATTAGTTATGTCTATAAAAAATATTATTTTTTTTAAAAACACGGCTTCACGGGGCTTATTGCTTTTATAAAACGGTTATTCCATGTACGTAGTAAGGTTTCACAGAATAAAAGAGAGCAAATAAAGTGTAATGATATTAATAAAAACAGTATTCTTCCACCAAACAATGTAGTTCAGTTGTGGTTGCAACAAAGTGGTTGCCGAGCAACACACAAACATAAACAAAGGTGTATGTTTGTAGAGTAATTTACAACAGCTTCGAACGTGGCTCAGCCAATCAGAATCAAGGACCGGAACTATCGTTTTATAAATTATTTTTTACAGTGTAGTCTTTCTGCTCTGAGTCAAAGTCTGACTATTTGAGAGGTTACCAAGAAGGATACAAATACCAACATCATTGAGGTCATCAGGTGGGCACCCTCTTTCCTTGATATTTCGTTACATGCCCACAACATCTCCAGAGGGCTCAATGGTGAACCTTGCAGCCACAGGTCACCCCTCTCTGTTTATTCAATTTGAGGCCCAAGTATAGTCCTTTCTTTTCAACCATAGCCACAAAACAAACAAAACTTGAACTGAATTAAGCTGGATGATGGCACTACTGTCTTCTGTACAGTTACAGTACAGCTGTGTCGCATCTTGCAACATTGACACTGGTATTGAACTGAATTGAATCAACATAGAACTGATTTGAACTGAATAACGACATTGTTGCATTTTGTAGAACTGCTTATAGCTGAACTGACCTGATGAACTTCACACTGTTATTGATCTCAACTGACTTGTTCTACATGATTATTTTATTTCTCTGTTTATCTGTGTGATTTGACGCGATCTGTATTGTAATGAAATAAAGGTGACGACTTAAAATTTAAAACATGGAAATTTCTTTGGCTAATATTACCGTGAACTGCACAGGCCCAATAACATGCAAAATTATTAACATGACAATATGAATAAGAAAACAGACAATATTGTAAAACCAACAGCACAAGCTAATATTCATTCAAATCACTTACTTTATGGATGTGGCTTCATTTTGCTCAATGTGTCAATTGTTTTTTAAATATCCATATTATTATTATAATTACAATTATTCTATGATAGCTATCTGTATACCCATCAGAAAATACCTGTGACTCATTTTGGGGACACGACCCGCCAGTTGAGCTGCACTGTAGGATTGACTCTTCAGTTACTCTCAACACTTCCACATTCAGCTCTTACCCCCTCATCTTCTTGCTCCTTGATTTATTGTTTGTCTGTCTCTGCACAGACTCATATTCTTTGGCTTGAATGCATCCAGGCATGAGAGAGTGTTCCCATGTACGTTCTTTTTGTGTTGTTCTTATAGGCCTGTGGTTGTCAACTGGTGGGGTCGTAGACCATAAATGGGTGGCAGATCTGTTCTGATATGGTTGCTGACAGCCGGCGAAAACAATGTGAAATACAAATAATACAAGGCAACTAACCATAAAATCATGCATAATTAGGACAACAAAAGAATACAACTCAGACTACAATACATTTGGGTTCATGTTTGGGATGGATATGATTTAAGTTGACCACAGTGTGTTTTGTGCAGTGAGCTGCTTTATGCAAAGAAAGAACTGGAGTTTAATTTTGTGCAGTATCAATTTTGGTGGGCCTAATGTGTTGGGACACCAGTTGATGTTCTGTGTAAAAATCTGGGTCCTGATGCAAAACCATTTGAAAACCACTGTCACAAGCAGTTAGTTCTGAAGCAGATCCATTTCCAAATTCAGGGTGAATTCATGTAAACTAGGCCATCTCAGTGTCAATAAGGAGCTCAGTTTACTTAAATTCACCCTACAGCTGAATAGTTTAAGAGGAGGAATGGATCTGACAGATGTTTGTGTTTGTGGATGCACGTGTGTAACACTTTATGTGATAGAATTTTTTTTAATGAATTGTTTTGATTAGTCATCTTTGAATTTATATGTCTATTCTAATTGTTTATACTGAGTGTGGGAAAGTGCAAGAAAAGCCTATCCTGAAAATTCATGATAAATTCAACCCCTCTAATCCATCCATAAATGCTCTAAAGACTGAAACTGCCAATCAACAGAATTAAAATAAATTTGTTATTCACTGAAAATCTTCAGTAGATTGAGGAGAAACAGTTCATGCATGCTTTCAGCATTTTTGACAAACGTGAACATTATTCAACATTTCTCATGCATGTTCCACAGAAGGGTTTAGAATGACATGAATAATAATAAAATAACTTTTTCGGAATTAATGAATCATTTGTAAAGAATTTATTAAGGGTGAATAAATAGATTTTCAGTTTATATATATATATATATATATATATATATATAAAATTACAGGAAGAGTTTCCAATTTCATGCTTGCCATCTGTTGATCAAAATAGTCTCATAAGTGATGCTAAAACAGTTTTGTACGTTTTTCTAGATAAGAGCATCTGCTACATGCCTTAAATAAATTCTAAATGATGTTTTGCACATGTCCATTATATATTCAGTCATCTGATTCCTGATATATTTCTGAACAAACATACTGCTGATTATTCTCAAATATTCCACCATGTATAAGAAATAAAATACAAACAGATAGATAAACACATAAAGAGCAAATTTATTATACAAATTCAGTTAAAAGAGAGGAAAAAATATGTTTTGTCTTGAATGACTGGCATTTTCTGGTATTTTAGTATGTTTCTGAATTCTGATGATTGTTGTGCATTGGTAATTTGCTAGACTAGAGTTTCCCAGCCTTGGTGGTGATGTTTCAGTAACAGAGATTCACATATGGGACTGATCAAGAGTTCAGCTTAATAAACAGATGCAACACCTGCCAACTAGCACGCACACACAGAGACAACCCTACAGAAACACAAGTATGCATGGATGCATGTGCATGTTCAGCACACACTCTATTAAGCTCTTTCCCAAACACATATCAGTAGTGTCTGTTAGAGCCCGACTGATATATAATTTTGCCGATTTTATCGGCCGATATGAGCCAGTCGCAGATCGGTATCGGCGTATATGCCAACGATATGATTTTTTTTTTTTTTTTTTTT
>NW_015648750.1:101994-110717 GCF_001515625.1 Sinocyclocheilus rhinocerous | reverse complement strand
TTTTTTTTTTACAAAACATAAAATGCAGATAAAATGCTTGTAAATGGTGTAATTATGTAGTTTGTCCAGCAGAGCGTGCTCCATTGTTTGCTTTTGGCGATCTGGATTAAATGCTTTAAGTGAAAGGGTTGGCTGGTGTCACTATCTCGCGAACGCGGCAGCAGATCTCCACCGAATTCGGGGGATCCCTTCAGCCCGAGGAGCCCTCTCGAACACCGCTCTCCACGCGTCGGTAGCCCCCCGGGATCGCCAGATCGGTCGCACCCGACCGCAACTTTAACCGCCCGTAACTCCCGGATCCCAGGGGCTATCGACGTGGGGGTGGTCTCATTCGAAAGGGGGCCTCGAGACGTACACTTGATTCGGCTCCTCAAGCTGAAGGGATCCCCCGAATTTGGTGCGGATCCGCCGTGCTGTTACAGAGATATAGCCATTCAAAGTTTCAATGGTATTCCATACACTTAAGCTTTAAGTAAGGAGGTCTCTTGTTCAGGCAGCAGAATTCAAGCGGTGTCTTAACATTAATGTTGCTAACTAGTTTGTGCGGTGGTGGCTTGAGTCTGTTGCATGGTGATTTAGCACTACGTTGTCACCTAGTTGGTGAGACGCAAAAGCAGCGGTTCTTAATCCTGTTCCTCATCACATGATATTCCACGATTCTAGTTCCAAAGGAACGTGCACGTTACATTCAAAAGGCATTAAAGTGCGCGAGACGTGAATTGAAATAGTATTTCTTTACAGAGGTAGGCCTATATTATGTCACACTTCTCTAGTAAGTTTCGTCTGTGTGTGAAGACAGTGGTGTAGCGCAAATCTGTAAATGAATGTTCCGAAGTGAAATAAACTTCAACGGAATAAAGTTGAATGGAATTGAATTGAAATAAAGTTGAATAAACTTCAACTTTACTGTTAAGTGCACTGATGTCAGACTCATTTTGGATAATAAAGTGTATTGCTAAATTATTAAATACCCTGCCTCCATTACATATCTTGGTCACATCATTATAAGTGTTTGATCACCACATTTGAGTGATCATTGCAAAAAATGTGTTTATGTATATATATTCTGTTTATGTATATACTGTATTCTATATATAGTACCAGTCAAAACTTTGGACACACGAATGGGAAAGTGTCCAAACTGTTGACTGGTACTGTACTATAATATACACAAAGAATGCCGAGATATCGATATCGGCCTTTTTTTACTCCCTAATATCAGCTCTAGTGTCTGTAATGACCTCCTGTTTATATGGGCTACACATGACTCAGATGACAACACTGCCAGTGATGTTTCACCATTTTCCACTTCTGTATGCATTGCACAGCTGCATCCATCCATCCATCCATCCATCCATCCATCTATCCATCCATCTATCTATCTATCTATCTATCTATCACATGCTTTACAGAGCACTATCAATCTGGCACGACACTATTGTAGATACTGCCAGCAAATAAAATAGTTCACTATTTAATAGCATTTTAAGCCAAGATGCTTCCCGCAAATTCCTAGTTTCTCTTTTTTAGGTGTCAACCACAGACATTTATTTAATAAGCATAATTATTTATTTATTTTTGGTATTTTAACAAGCTTAAATAAAGTTTAAGTATGCTGGCAGAAAGACAAGAAGCAAACCCTTACCAAAAAGTAGTATACTTCAAGTTTATTTTAGTAAGTATACTTAAGTAAAGTTCAAGTATATAAGTATACTAATAGCACACTTGAATAAACTTCTTTTTCGTAAGAGAAGCGTCATGGGTTAAACAGCTTTAAGATGGCTGATGGTATTCACACAGATGTCTATAAACACAAAAAGAGAAATAACCTACCAATTATCATATCTAAAGTTAGGGATTAGAACAGATCCCAAACTTTAAGCATTACACTTTCATCCTGCACCATTTGTGCTAATGACACTGTGCTGGTAGTTATTAGCAACAATGCTAATATCCAATAAATCCCTGACGGAGTTGAACATTTTAATTATTATTTGAATGATCTTTTAGTGAGTGTCAACATGTAACACGGGGATTCCCAAACTTTTTTGTCAGCCGAACCTCTTTGACCTAATATATTTACTATTTACCAGGGGTGTCCAATGCTGCTCCTGGAGGGCCACTGTCCTGAAGAGTTCAGCTCCAATCACAATTAAACACACCTGAACCAGCTAATCAAGGTTTTATAGGCATGCCAGAAACTTCCAGGCAGGTGTGCTGAGGCAAGTTGGAGCTAAACTCTGCAGGAAACCGGCCCTCCAGGACCGAGAAAAAAGGGGGGTCATGCACATATGTAGGGATCAGAGCATGATATAGATTCGAATGAGAGGATCGTATAGAATCTAGTTGTTTAATTGTTGTGTTCAAGCAGAAAATTAATTACATTTTTTTTCTCAGGCATTCTTACATTTCTTGGTTCATCCTTAACATCTGCAAATCAGTAAATTAATTTCTCAAAACAATTTGTATAAATAGCACCACAACAACTTCGACTCACCTTGGCCATTGTAAGGCCATGATTGAGAACATGGTCCACAATAGTGGCCCTTATTTCATCAGAAACATGCCTATGTCCTTGACATTCTTCCTCCCTACTCTTCCCCAATTCATCCTCAATCCTCTTCTTCTTCCTGGCTTTTGACCGTTTGTTTCCTTGTTCCCCTACTGAACACTCGCTGCGTTCGAAACCGCATACTTCCCTACTATATAGTAGGCAAAAAGCAGTAGGCAAGCGAATAAGTATGTTTGATCTCTGAGTATTCATAAGAGTAGGCGAGATTTACCTGGCTGGTGCACTAATTCTTGTGAGATTCGGACATACGTATACTTAAGTTGCGTTTGAATATGCCTACTTACCTACTATATAGTATGAGAAAAGAATATGTGAAGAAATAAGTATGTTCGAAACCGCAGTATTCATAAAAGAGTAGGCGAGAAATTCCCGGATGTCCTACTACTTCAGTCCAGATTCTGAAGTGTTCATCGATGGACACTTTTCTATCCCACAAGCCCACGGGAGAGGATATGTCATCATCGAACGTGATGGAGAACAGCGACGAGGGTGTTTACAAATGTGAGTATTACAAACCAAAACACGGTTCCTTGTGTTAAAATCGCATTTGTTGAACTACTGTAGAGTAAACTGTTGAACTGCTGAAGGTGTAATGCAAGACAGTATAGTATACTTGTGATTTTTCTGTAAAAGCACATTTTATTATGTTATAGCGAACACAGGAGCTCATGTACATCTCCACAGTGAATTTATAAACCATAGAGACGATTACTAAATGTCTATTTAATATCAGGAAAATATTCTAAAAGAATTACAGATGGGCACAACTAATAGACATGAAATAGACATCGGAGTGATGCATGTGCGCTGATATGTAGTAGAATTCACTGTTGTCAACACGGCTTACATTAGTTGAATGTAATGTAAATAAATAAATCTACATAGAGTAACTAAACATAAGTTATTTGTTTTATTTGTTCAGTACTGTTGATACATTGAGTAACATTTGTGTTGGATAAAAAGTGAGTTAACACATTAGCAACTACCTCAACATGTAAATGCAGTATTGAGCAGATAAATCACAGAGATAACTTGAATCTTGTCTGGATGTTACAGGGACAGATGAGACACACGTGTGTTTATCCGGTGCAGAGTGACTGATGAAGGAATGCTGCCATCAAAGGCTTTGAGTGAGTACACTACAGAAATGAATTAAACATCTTTTAAATCTTAAGTTGTATTTTATTTTAATTATTGTAATTTCAAACAGAGTTATTAGAGAACTTTTCTTATTCTTGATTCCTGTGCATTTGCTGCAGAGCTTTTGTGGTGGAGCAGGACCTGCTAGGAAAGGTGACGGCGGCATTTGTGGAAAAAAGAGAAAACCTGAAATAAAAACATAAAGTAAGATAATTTTGTTACTTCTAATACAGAAATGAAATGACTTGTGCTGTTAAAATGACTGCTTTTGTATTGTGTTTGTGCATTTTTGCAGGATCGGAAATGTCTGCAGACTGCTGTGTGCAGTGAGGATGGAGATGTCCACAGCAGCACAAGGATTGAACAGTGTTGAGGCAAGCAAATAATGACTGAATTTATATGTTTGGCTGAACTAACCCTTTAAACCCCCCAAATAGAAATTGTATGAAATATATGTATGCATTTATATTAAAGTAGGGTCACGGTCTGCAGCTGGAGTGCCCAAGATGGCCAACAGAGGGCACTCCTGTGGATTTTTGTGAGCACATGGCTTGTGTTGTGTTTGTTTGGTGCCATGTGCTCTCTGCTGTCTTATTGTCTGTCCTCTCCCATCTTGTCACCTCATTATTATTTAATTTACTCCTGTAGGATTTCTGTCTTCAAAACAGAAACCATTTAATCTGTGAGCAGACCAAAACTAACATTGAATCTCTGCATTCCACCGGAAAAACTAAAGGGTCTATGACCAGGACCGTTTTTACAACCTCCTTGACCTCAGGGTTTTCTCTGTGCTCCCCCTTCCTCTAAATTCCAAGAAAACGCGCCTCCTCTTGGAGAGACAAGGAACACGCCAAACTCACCGGATGATTTCAACAGACAATCATTTATGCGTATGAAAGGGCAACCATATTCACAAATAATATGTTGTATGTCTTATATATGCTTGAGGAGTCAAAATGTAACCTTGCAACTTTAATCAATGTTTTGTTAACCCCTTTTAGCAGATAAAGCTATTAATATGTGAAGTTTAGTGTTGAATGAAAGCGTGTGATAATTGCCGAACAGCGGTCTGAATGAAAAAGTGGGAAGTATGTACAATACTCGCATTAAGAAACTTTATAGAAGTATCAACCAAATCTTCGCAAAGATATTTCTCCACATGATAAATTGAAGCCTCATGTTAATGTATGTTTTAAAGTTAAAACTCTGCCTAGATCCTTGCTACCTTGCTCAAAATGAATAAGATTTCCATTTTGTTTATGTGTCATTGGCCACGAAGTAATATGAACAGAATCGTTAATATACACGGACGTTAACGTCTCGCTGGACGACCGTTGATAAAGTGTAAACTATCAAATTTGAAATCAGTTCTAATCAGGTTGACTTCGAATTTTCAGATTCGAGTCCTCTCAAAACCTGAATTAATTAATAATAATTAATTCCCTAAGAAAAGTAATCTGACATTACACTCCACCTGTGTCTCCCTCGTTACCCTCCTCGTTTGTCTCCCTATTTATTCTCCTTGTGCTCCGGAGGACAAATTTCACTGCTGCTGCCATAGTCAAGAAGGCGGTCTTTGCCTTTGGCCTCTGGACTGTTCTGCGTGCATGGGAGCATTCAGAGTCCACTCCAGAGCGTGCTCCAGTCCGGGAGCATTCAGAGTTCACCCCAGAATCCGCTCCAGTCCGGGAGCCCTTAGAGTCCACTCCAGAGTCTGCTCCAGTCCGGGAGCCCTCAGAGTCCACTCCAGAGCCCGCTCCAGTCCAGGAGCCCTCAAGAGTTCACTCCAGAGCCTGCTCCAGTCCGGGAGCCCTCAGAGTCCACTCCAGAGCCCGCTCCAGTCCAGGAGCCCTCAGAGTCCACTCATGAACCCGCTCCAGTTCGGGAGCCCGTTCCAGTCCAGGAGCCTTCAGAGTCCACTCAAGAACCCACTCCAGTCCGGGAGCCTTCAGTGTCCACTCAAGGGCCAGCTCCAGTCCGGGAACCTTCCGATTCCACTCCAGAGCCCGCTCCATTCCAGGAGCCTTCAGGGCCTGCTGAAGTTCCTCCCGAGGTGGCGGCTTCTGCTGCAGAACCTCCTGAGGTGGCGGCATTTACTTCAGCTCCTCTCAAGTGGTGGTTCTCTTTTCCACCTGCTCCGCCCTAATGGGCTTACGCTCCACCCTGGTTCCATGATCCGCCTCAGGATCCAGGTCCTCTTCCCCTACACGGGCCTGGCCCACCATCCCTCCCCCTAGTCCACCTCCATTCCGCCTCCCTCCCGGATTCCTTTGACATTGAGGAGCATCTGGAATCCGCTCCTTAAGGGAGGGGTTATGTCACGGTCTGCAGCTGGAGTGCCCAAGATGGCCACCAGAGGGCACTCTTGTGGATTTTTGTGAGATGGGAGGGGACAGACAGTAAAACAGGAGAGAGCACAACACAAGCCATGTGCTCTCTCCTGTCTTATTGTCTGTCCCCTCCCATCTTGTCACCTCATTATTAAGTTACTCCACCTGTGTCTCTCTCATTACCCTCCTCGTTTGTCTCCCTATTTATTCTCCTTGTGCTTGCAGTCCTGTGCTTCTTCGTTGTCGTATGTAGTCAGATGTGTCTGTGTGTTTGTGGTATTGGGCCAGCTCTACCTGCTATGCCCTGTTCTGGCCTTCTCGCCTGGTTTTCCGCCCTCTGGGTAGTTTGTGTTTGTTTTGTTTCATTTTATTATTAAAAAGACCCATTATTCTCCTGCATTTGAGTCCTTGCCTCATCACTCTCCAGTACCATGACAAGTAGTACCTTGAAGAAATAAACTTAAAGAAATAAGCAGCTTTATTGAGCGTCTGTGCCCAAGACACAAAAAGGGATTTACAAAAATCACATTTGCATTTATGCATTTGGCAGACACTTTTATCCAAAGTGACTTACAGTGCTCTTATTACAGGGACCCCAATCCCCCTGCAGCAACCTGGAGAAAAGAGCCTTGCTCTAGGACACAACCAGTGGTGATGACTGCAGAGATCGAACCAGTAACCTTCTGCTTACTAGCTCAGTGCTTTAGCCCACTACACCACAAAAGTAAAGAAGCTATAACAAAAATGATTATGTAATTGTAAACATGAAATGAAATTTGGCAAGAAATGGAATGCTGACAACATGAATTGTAAAACGTTTTACTCTGTGTAAATGTTTTACAGGTAGTCATGTTCATGGAGAGCAGGCACACAGATGTTTGGAACAGATGCAGCAGCAGCCAGATTGTCTCGCACATGTTCAAGATTGTGTGGTTCAGGGGCATCATCATGGTCTTCCTCATCCTCTCTGTGCACTCAGGCAACGATAACCTCGATGTCCCTTTCCCCCATCCATGATCAGACTCAGTCTGACTGCAGCAATGAGGGACATGATGGACAGCAGAGACAGGTGAAGGTGGACACGGTGGTCAGCTGCTTCATCAGAATAAAGCTGCAGAACTGTGTTGAGATGGCAGTAGGATGTGGCTTCACCGCCTGTAAATACATCATTGTTAGAAAAGTTTGAATAAAGCTTTGTATTATGTGTTGTCAACTTTGTTTATTAATTTCATGGTTTCCTTTTATTTATTTTTTTACTCATTTATTCATGTTTCCTGTTGTCAGTAAATAAAATATAATTGTTTCATTAACTTGTGCATTCATTACTTGACTGAAAATTGAGAAGTATTCACCTTGGCTGCATTTGTCTAGTGTGTATTCATGCATAGACATGGCATATGACAAAACAAATTACATTTTGTTTGTTTTACTAAAATTATATATTAAAATGGGGGCAAAAACAAAAGTGTTGCGTTTATAATTTTGTTCAGTATAAGTAATATTTACATTTTTCGAGTATAATATCAGCAGTCTACTCCAAAGGTGAGATCTTCAAGCAGCTGATCGACGTCTCCTTTGTGCAGACATTGCAAACGCTGCAGAAAACTGTACTAGGTAGGGTTGTGGAGTTACTGATGCTATGAGGTGTTAGTGCACCTCTCTTATCTTCTTTTTATTATTATTGCTGCAGAACTTTTAATTACTTACAAGCTCAGGGAGAAATTGTTGTATCTTTAACAATGAACAATCATAATAGAAAACATAAATACAATGGGTTTGCGTACATCATTGTATGAGAATATATAACAGAAAAAAGGGCAAAATTAGAAAGGTAAATATCTTTGAATATAAAAACTTAAATCAACCCAAAATGTATTGGTTATACTGCATTCACAATAAAAAAGGCAGCTGTTTCTCCAACAAGACCACAAAATGAGCAAATTTCATCAACATCAAAATATATACAGATAGAAGTATTAAACCTTTTAAGTCGTTGCGCTTGTAACGTCTTAAGTCACATGATAAGGTCAACATGGCGGATGATGTATGGATCGCATTCATACTCAACGAGATTTGACTGTAGAGTACGTACTCTTTTAGTGCTCGTTAAGTAAGTACTTATTGAAATTAAGTACCTACTCATTGAGTATGCGGTTTCGAACGCAGCCACTGTGTTGTAGTCTGTCTATGCTTGCCAACTGAAGGCTCATTAGATGCACCTATGAGCTATTTTAGAGAACTGGATGATCATTGGTTGATTTATCACTTGACGTTTTCCTTCATTAGTGAAACTCAAGATTCACCTGTGAAATTCATCAATTAAGGACACATTTAGAAAAAAAAAAAAACAGGTCTAATAGGAATGGATGAAAAATATGCAGGACAAATTATGACAAGAAGTTCAACCATTTTGCATTTTTTAGTCATTTTTGCATTTTTTTGCTCATGCTTAGACATATTCTATTGATAATGTAGGAATCAGCCAAAATAAAATATGATTATATGTCTCTGATGTGAAATAAATTATAATACAATGTGACTTGACAGTATGTGGAACATTTACCGCAGAGGATTTTTTATTTTTTTTTTACTGCTCGTGCCGCCCCCCATGTATCATGAAAAAATGCTACATGGCTGCCCGGTTCGCCCGTGCCAAAAACCGCTACTGAACACATACCACC
>NW_015648750.1:101672-101948 GCF_001515625.1 Sinocyclocheilus rhinocerous | reverse complement strand
TTGTATTTATGCACAGGCACAGACATTTCTGTACATTCACGTTGTTTCCACACACATTCACGATAATGTTTTGATTTGTCATGTTTATGTTGCTGTGTTTAGTTATAAGGAATGGATCCGTGTACTGTAGTAGATATAGCCTATGCAGTCAGTAGGCGGTTGGTTTAGGTTTTTTTTTTTGGCATCTACTTGTGGTCCTGTTCGGTATCGCAACTTGGCTTCTCTAAAATGTAAAAAACCTCTTTGCTGTTGCACTGTACACATACTATAAAATTC
>NW_015648750.1:101287-101508 GCF_001515625.1 Sinocyclocheilus rhinocerous | reverse complement strand
AATTTGAAACAAGATAAATGGTCTATGCTTAATTTCATGAAGTGTGCGATTAATCGTGATTAATCACATAAAAAGGATGTGATTAATCAGATTAATAATTTTAATCGATTGACAGCCGATTAATGTCAATCGATTAAAATTTTTTATCTGATTAATCACATCCTTTTTCTGTGATTAATCGCGATTAATCGCACACTTCATGAAATTAAGCATAGACCATT
>NW_015648750.1:91476-101214 GCF_001515625.1 Sinocyclocheilus rhinocerous | reverse complement strand
AGCTGTGCAAAAAATCGCGCGAATTCGCGCGATTTTTTGCGCAGCTCGTCAGTGAACAACGGCTCTGTGTAGTTAATGCTGCTCAATGTGAAAGCACGCACATGATGGAGATTTACAGCTGATTACAGAACCGGCTTTCTGACAAGATGCGTGTTAAATATCGCATGTGATTTATCGTGCAGCCCTAGAAAAAATAGAAAGCTAGTGTTTTTTTTGTTTTTTTTTAAATAAAAGAAGATAAAGTAGAATTAAAATAGTATAGAAAGTGCTAGAGTTAGAGGGTCAAATAAAGATGGAACAGATGTGTTTTTAGTCGTTTCTTGAAGATGGCTAAGGACTCAGCTGCTCGGATTGAGTTGGGCAGGTCATTCCACCAGGAGGGAACAGTTAATGAAAAAGTCTGTGAAAGTGATTTTGTGCCTCTTTGAGATAGCACAGTAATGCGTCTAGCAGAACGCAAGCTTCTAGAGGGCACATAACTCTGAAGTAATGAATTTAGGTAAAGGGGTGCAGAGCCAGTGGTGGATTTGTAGGCAAACATTAATACCTTGAATTTTATGCGAGCAGCTACTGGCAGCCAGTGCAAATTGATGAACAGAGGTGTGACATTCCGTTCTTTTCGGCTCATTAAAGATTAATCTTGCAGCGGCATTTATGAGATTTAGAGAAGCGTAGCAGGCAAAAGGGTTGACAGGAGAATCTGGTGGTTCACCGTATCAAAAACAGCAGACAGATCCAGCAAAATGAGTATAGAAGATTTGGAAGCCGCTCTTGCCAGTCTTAGGGCTTCAACAACTGAAAGCAAGGCAGTCTCGGTCGAATGTCCACTTCTGAAGCCAGATTGGTTGTTGTCCAGGATGTTGTTCTGTGTGAGAAAGGCAGAGACTTGGTTGAACACAACTCGTTCAAGTGTTTTTGCAATGAAAGAATATAATCTGCAGATAGTGCTGTTATCTTAATGGTCGCATGATAAATGAAGCCTCTCTAGCCTCAGTGTCCACATGGACAAACACAAGCTCAGAGTTTGGCAAGCCAACTGATGTTTGCATCACCACATGAAAAAGAGCAGTCATCAATTTTCACAGGACAAAGACTAGTTATATTTTGCCTTTTAAGGTTAAATTGCTGTCTTTAGAAGACAATTATCAAAAATACAGATTAAAGAAGACTATTGAAATTAGTTTTAGAGCAGAAGAGAATATGATAAATATTATTGTGGTCTCAAGAATACTGTTCTTGAAGTCACAGGACCCAATAATATATACATACATATATATATATATATATATATATATGGGTAATCCCTAATAAAAAGGTAATATATTTAAAATGCATTTATTACATGCTAAGCATAGTTCAAATCTATTGACATATTTACTGGCATATCGCTTGAGATGTACTGATATAAAATTATAATTAAACTTTATTTGAAGTACTACTTGTGTACAATGCACCTGTCTCAATATTAAGCAAAAAAATGTCACTATTGATGAGGATTGTATGATCTTTGAAGAATAATACCAGTCTTTAAATGCAAGATATTTAAAGTGTACCTGAAGTATACTTGCAGTAGTTCCACTTTAGCACAATCAAATATACTTCAGTATATCTTTAGTTGGACCTCAGCACTACTTCCGCACAACTAAAGTGCATTAAGCACAAAATTAGTTGTTCCTTTTAATTTAGCAGACTTTAAGTATATCAGTATACTATACCAAAACTACAATTGCAGGGTATTTTTATTACATGAATATGTAAGTACATGAATATGTAAATGCATTTGTAGTATACTTAGCATGAAATAAATGTATTTCAAATACATTTTAGTATATTTATTTTTCACTAGGGATAGTTAATGACATTTGTCATATTTGAATGTACACTAAATATCTTTTTTGTTATATGGCATTATATAATTTGATAATAGTCTATTTGTTAAAATTATGAATAAAAGATACATGTCCCCTGAGCAATATAATTTTAGCTTTGTACAGACAGGCGAAATTTAAAACAAGATACTTGACTGAGTGTTTATTGATAGTCATAACACGACGCCATGCAAAGACACGACAACCCCAAACTCATATTGAGACCAGATTCCTACAAATATCAGCTGTTCCAGCCCAGTTCACCACATTATGTGGTTGTATTACTGTGACTGAGTGAGTGAATGCAGTCATTGCTCCCAGCAGTGTATATAAACATTGACACCGGCCAGGGACATTGTTTATGAGTCTGAAATTATATTTGTGTAAATCATAGGAGTCGTGTGTATCATAATATTCAGCCAGAAGTACAGAATATAGGGTGGACTTTGCAAATGGTTTTGTAGATTTAAGATTTGAGCACTGATAAAAGCTTTAGACTGAAAGCCTTTGAGTTTATTTTCCATGTAGGCCTACTCCTTGAGAACCATTAGTTGTTATAGTTTGACCATGTCCACTATGCCACGCAAATGAAAACAGCTTCAGAATTACAAACTGATTTTTAACTGATCTCCTAAGCCTGATCCCTATTTTATGTCAGCTGTCATTCCGGTGACGTGTTTGCCTAGCAGTAGATTTGCCAACCACCATTAAGAGGAAAAGTAGATGCTCAAATGTGCATGTTCAGCGGCCATTAAAACCAAAAAAAGAATTTTTTTGCGTGTGTGACGCGCGAGAACCAGTGAGGTCTGTTCTAGCGCGTCACACATGTTTGAGCTTCCTTGTTCAGTGTATTTGATGTGCACTTATCGTTTACTTTTATCTGCAGTCAGTCTTTCTGAGACATCGTTGTTATAAGGTGTTGCTATGGGTTGCGTCTTGCATCGGATTTGACTGACAGACTGGCATTCTGAGACTGCGAGCTTCATGCTTTCTAACCATATCTCCACTTTTGTAACTTTATGTTGCAATTATTCTGCTTATTGTATATGTAAAATACAAGACGTTTACATCAGTAGTCCCATATTCTACCAATGTCTTTATACACTTCGGGGAAGTCGTGGCCTAATGGTTAGAGAGTCGGACTTGTGAAATATTTTTACTATTTAAAATAAAGGCTTTCTATTTGAATATATTTTAAAATGTAAATTATTCCTGTGATTTCAAAGCTGATTTTTTCAACATTATCACTCCAGTCTTCAGTGTCACATGATCCTTCAGAAATGTATTCAGAATAAATGTTCAGAAACATTTATTATTATTATTAATATTTAAAACAGTTGAGTACATTTTTTCAGGATTCTTTGATGAATACAAAGATCCAAAGATCAGCATTTATCTAAAATGAAAAGCTCTTGTAAAATTATACACTGTACCATTCAAAAGCTTGGAGTCAGTATAATATTTATTTATTTATTTATTTTGGGAAAGAAGTTATAGAAATTAATACTTTTATTTACCAAGGATGCTTTAAATTTGATCAAAAGTGATGATAAAGACATTTATAATGTTACAAAAGATTTCTATTTCAGATAAATGCTGTTCTTCTGAAATCAGCATATTAGAATGATTTCTGAAATATCATGTGACACTGAAGTCTGGAGTAATGATGCTGAAAAATCAGCTTTGAAATCACATGAATAAATTACATTTTAAAAGTAGAAAGCAGTTATTTTAAATAGTAAAAATATTTCACAATATTACTGCTTTTGCTGTATTTTGGATCAAATAAACGCAGGCTTGGTGAACAGAAGATAATTCTTTAAAAAACATTAAAAATCTTACTAATCAAAAACTGTATCTTATAGACTACATGTATACACACACAATCTCTATAGGCGTAATGGTTTTATACTGTAAAAAACATATATTCTATTGCCCTACACCAACCCTAAACCTAAAATCTACCCCTCACAGAAAACCTTCTGCATTTTTACATTCTCAAAATAAAACTCATTCTGTATGATTTATAAGCTTGTTTCCCCATGAGGACCTCAATTAGGTCCCCACTGTGACACGGGTCCCCATGAGTTGATGTGTATTCAGGTTTAAGTCCCCACCGGGATAGAAAAACATGTACACACACACACATTATTTTTACGGTCTGCACAACTCTGTATACATTGGATTGATTTTAATAACATTTATAAGCTTGTTTCCCCATGAGGACCTCAATTAGGTCCCCACTGTGACACGGGTCCCCATGAGTTGATGTGTATTCAGGTTTAAGTCCCCACCGAAATAGTGTACACACACACACATTATTTTTACGGTCTGCACAACTCTGTATACATTGGATTGATTTTAATAACTTTAATGTACTTGAATTGTGCATCAAACACTAGGGATATACAGGTATCGGATATGCTCTTTCTCAGGTCAACAATACTAAAGGACACTCAACCGCTATATACTGTACAGTACAATCACTTACAAGCCATTTTCAAACTCATACTCAAGTTTTGTGAAAGTGGTTTCCACAGCAGGTCAGATGCACAACGTCCCATCAGAATGATTAAACAAGACCATTGGCGCCCCTTAGTGGCGGTCCATTTAGTGTGTTCTTCTGAAAATCAACAGAATATTCTCCTAACATTAGTATGCACTTCCCATTTAGTTCTACCTACCTGCAGAGTTCAGTTCCAGCCCTGCTCCAATCCACCTGTCTGTAATCATCAAGTTCTTGTGAATATCTTAATTAGCTGGTTCAGGTGTGTTTGATCTGGGTTGGAGAAAACTTTGCAGGAAAGTAGATCTCCAGAACAAGATTGGACACCCCTGACTTACAGTATGTTAATTATTAAGAATAATTAAGAAAATGTACAAAAATGTTCCGTATGTTATGTTTAATAAATAAATTGATAACTTATTCCTTCATTTAATTTTTTGTAGTGTTATTGTTTTTTTCATAATGCCACCCCTTTGTTACCCTGTTAATAATTTTCTACAGTATTCACCCGTGGATAGATGACAGTTACTGGAACTGGATGTAAAACTGGAAAGTTGAGATTCCATCTGACTAAACTAGAACAAACCTCTTCCAGGCAATGTGTAAGGATAAGCGGCTTCCAAATGCTGTTGGGAGGATTTTCAAGTCGTGACAAGTGAGAAACACACAGTGAGTACAGAATGAGAGTTATATTTTGTATTTGTAGAATAAAAATAGTTGTTCATCTTTTGAGGTTTATCTTCAACTATTTATGCATCACCCAAATACTTCAATGTGCCACTGTCATTGTAGTACTACAATAACAGCACACTGTTTGGTGATTATCACTGTGATTCACTGTCTGCTTGTACCTTTTAAACAGTGCTACAGTATGGCTGCCAAAAAAAGTCTCTTTGGGGAGCACAACACACCCGCTGTCAAGAGGTGAGATAATTTCAAGCATTTTTTACAATAATGATATTGGTCACTCAGTATTTTTAAGTGTATGAGCATTCCTGAGATTTGAACTTAAAAAGGCTTTCAGCTAAAATCCATTGTCCATGCAATAGGGTAAAATCCATGCTGTATAATCATTTAGTTCTGTTTACCAAATAAATCTAATAATTCAGTCCAAAGCACTGAACTAAATAATTTGATTTTTTTTTTTTTTTGTCTCTATTATTATTGCATTATAACTTAGCAGATTAGATGTGCTGCTACAAACTTTTCATTTAGATCATTTAGATACTCAAGACCTGAAACATCATCTTCAGGGCCAAACCAAATCAGAAGCCCTTGAACAGAACTTGTGTTCTGTTATTACAGCTTAAATGTTCATTATTTATTAGACATTAGGTTTTCCTTCATCCACTGCCACTATATACAGAAATTAATAAAAAATCAAGCATTTGTGGATCAGATTCCTTAAATCTTATTCATTTTGATTCACCTGAATCACCATTGCTGTTGCTTTACTCAAAGGACATGTGTGTGGTTAGTTATAATGCTCAGCCACAGCAGTAGGAATAGATTCAAGTGTTGATTGCAGCATTCTGCTTTTCACGGTTAGTTAAACGTATCAGCTGTAATTAGATATCGTAAGATGAGATCATGTTTGGGGTGAAACTTATTTTTGGATAATTGTTTGCATTGTTTTCTTTAACTGTGCCTATATATATTCTGGGAAACCCTTAACCCTCTCACCATGTAGGTGGCTTAATTTTTTTTTTTTTATAAAGAACTGTGACCCCACTGTGTCTGATTGTTGCTGTGGTTTAGTCTAATTCAGGGTGAATCTCCTGAGCCCTGTTGTTTGTCCATGAAGAGTGCTGAATCAAAGGATACACCAGTTAACTTAAAGGACTCTCCTGCTGATGTCAGGTGAATACCTTCTTATAGTTCGGAGAAGTGTTTTTTTTTTAATATATATACATATATATATATATATATATATAATATATATATAATTAAAAAAAAACAAATACAAAGAGTACCATTGTTAAGAAACTAGCACATGTGCTTTAAACGAGATTTGTAAAAGATTTATTATTTTTTTTATCTTGGACACTTTGATTTGTATAATTCTGTAATCGTGAGGCCCTACCGTGGATCAGTTTTTCTGTGACTAAACGTTCAACATTGGATACCAAACCAAATCTTTTACCCAAATCTTTCTACATCTGAAGCAAAGTAAAGAGAGAGTGCTTTTTCTTTCAAGTAAAAAAAAAATTTATTCATTTTTTATTGATTGATTTTGAATAATGACCTTTTGCTTTTGATTTTAAAAAACTCAAAAAATATTTAGGCCTAAATTTAGGATTTGTGTATTTGAATTGCATATAAGTTCCCTATAGAGAGTTCCCTCACTCTACATTGCGAGAATCACATGTGGGAACTCCTCCCCTTCAAAATCCTGAAGTCTTATAGGATAACGCCAGTTCAATAAACTGGCCAATTGACGCTCGTCTATGCAAATACTGACAGGTTTGGCGGGCAGTATAAATGCAATGAGAGCGGCAATTGCATCAGAATCTTCTCCTTCACTTCACTGATCTATTCATGTGAATTTCCTGAAGAAGAAATGGAAAGTACTTACTGTGGGATTTGCGCGGGCCCCATAAGCCCGCTGAATACCTACAACACTGGTATTCTCTCCAGTTCAGACACAGACCACCCTGCTGCAACGGTGTGGTTTGGTCCATGACGTTGCCTCAAAATGCCCCGGTTCTGAGAGAGGAAGTTGTCAGTCTGCTCGCAAAAGGAACGATAGTAAGGGTCCCTCCGAGCAAGCTGCAAAGCAAGTTTTACAGCCGCTATTTTGTGGTGCCCAATAGAGATGGGGGACTCCGTCTGATACTGGACCTGAGACCCATCAACCGAGCGCTTCAAAAGCGCGTGTTCAAAATGACGACCCTGAAGCAGATCCTGGCACAAATTCGTCCCGGGGACTGGTTTGCATCCGTGGATCTGAAGGATGCTTACTTCCATATTCGGATTACGATGCGCCACAGGCGATTCCTGAGATTCTCATTCGAGGACAAAGCATACCAGTATTCAGTTCTTCCATTTGGTCTGGCCTTGGCACCGTGCACCTTTTCAAAGTGCATAGATGCAGTGCTTTCCTCCCTCAGAGCGAGTGGTATGCACATTCTAAATTATCTGGACGACTGGCTTATTTTGGCCCATTCAAGAGATGTGCTTATCAGTCATATGGACATGCTGCTTCGCCATCTGGAGTCCCTGGGACTGTGTGTGAATGTACAGAAGAGTGTGCTCACCCCGAGTCAATATATTACATATCTGGGCATGTGTTTCGACTCAATGGAGACCATCTCTGCAGCTCTGCACCAGTTCAGACCGGGCAGGTCTGTTCCTCTGAGGGAATTCCAGAGGCTCCTGGGACTTATGGCGTCAGCGTCGTCAGTTTGTCACCTGGGTCTTCTGCACATGAGGCCACTACAGTTGTGGCTGAAAGATCGAGTCCCATGGAGAGCTTGGACCGTGGGGCGTATGCGCATCAAGGTCACTCACAGCTGCGTCAGCGCTCTGAGACTGTGGCGCGACCCAGAAATATTCAGTAAGGGGTTTCCCCTAGGGCTGGTGACAGCGCACACTGTGGTAACAACGGATGTGTCAACCACAGGCTGGGGAGCAGTGTGCCAGGGCGTTCCAACTTCAGGCCTGTGGTCAGAGTCTCAGAGCAGGTGGCATATAAACCGCTTGGAACTGAAGGCGGTATCCTTAACTCTAATGGCCTTTCTGCCGCAGCTGGAGCAGCAGCATGTGCTAATTCACACCGACAACATGTCTGTGGTTTCGTACATAAATCGCCAGGGCGGAGTGTGCTCCAGAGCCCTTTTCAAGCAGGCTGCGAGTCTTCTATTATGGGCGGATTGTCATTTCCTCTCCATCAGAGATATCCCCGATCTACTGAACCGTGGAGCGGACATGCTCTCGAGGAATGGAATTCCTCACGGAGAGTGGAGGCTGCATCCAAGCTCGGTCCGGATGATTTGGGATCACATCGGGAAGGGGGAGGTGGATCTGTTTGCGACGAGCAAGAACGCACAATGTCCAATGTTCTTTTCGCTGTCCCACTCCCCGCTGATGGGGGACGCTCTGACGTCGCGCTGGCCGAGAGCCAGACTTTATGCATTTCCCCGGTGAAAATTTTGTATTATGCAAAATCAGGGAAGAGAAAGCGTCCGTGATCCTCATTGCCCCGAACTGGCCGAATCAACCTTGGTTTCCGGACCTCAGGGAGATGCTGGTGGCTCCCCCTTGGCGGATTCCCCTCAGAAAGGTCCTATTGTCTCAAGCGGACGGCTCGATATGGCACCCCAGCCCGGAGCTGTGGAGCCTGCACGTGTGGCTGCTTCAGGGATCCTAGAGGAGCTGAACGCCCTGCCTCCTCGTGTGATTGACACGATCACGGAATGTCGTGCACCCTCTACTAGGTGTTTGTACGCACTTAAATGAGGAGTGTTTGTGAAATGGTGCTGTGATGAAGATATCGACCCTGCGAGCTGCCCCGTGTCGGATGTTCTACGTTTTCTGCAGCACAAGCTCAATAACGGGAGCCTGCCATCAATGCTGAAGGTTTATGTGGCTGCTATTGCTTCGTTTCGCTCCCCGGTTGATGGGCAATCGATTGGGAAGCATGCGCTGGTGGTCAGATTTCTTAGGGGGGCGAGGAGATTACATCCCCCACGCCCACCGTCGGTGCCGCCGTGGGACTCGGCGCTGGTTCTAAAAGCTCTCTCTCTACCCCCATTTGAGCCCCTGGATTCTGTTGCTATGAGGGACCTCTCCCTCAAGACTGCTCTGCTTATTGCCCTTGCCTCGGCTAAGTGCATAGGAGATTTGCACGCACTCTCAGTGGATGACTATTGTATTCGTTTTGGACCCGGGGACTGCAGTGTTACTCTCCGGCCCAAAGCAGGCTACGTGCCAAAATCTCTTTCTACCCACTTTAAGGCGCAGGTAATTTCTTTGCCTGCTTTATCTGCTGAGCCGTCGGCCTCACGTGACGCCAAGGCTCAGAGCGTCATTTGTCCTGATAGGGCCTTAAGGATCTATATCGACCACTCGGCCGCCTTTCGTCAGTCTGACCAGCTTTTTGTGTGCTATGGTGGCTGTAACACAGTTCGTAGGTCGGGAAGAAGGAGGTGAACCGGCGAACATTTAAACTGACACACTGCCGCTTGGTCATCAACCAGCTGAGAGGCTCTCACTCGCGGTGCCATGTGATGGTGCTGGACATCTTTGGTGGATGGCCTGACGCTCCTCCGCCTCCCGGTGGACGGTGATGGCTCCTCCTATTGAGGGCAGCCGGCAGCGAGTCCCCCGTTCCCTGCTCCTCCCCAATCATGGCGGACGGCAGCA
>NW_015648750.1:90539-90847 GCF_001515625.1 Sinocyclocheilus rhinocerous | reverse complement strand
GAGGGCAGCCGGCAGCGAGTCCCCCGTTCCCTGCTCCTCCCCAATCATGGCGGACGGCAGCAGGCTCCGGCCTCCTGGCGAATGGCGCCGACTCCTCTGCTCCCTCTCGGACGGCAGCCACACCTCCTCGGCCCAGGAGCGTGGCAGCAAGCTCTCCATCCCACCTCGTCTTCCATCGTTCCAGCACCACCGACTTGGGCAGCCACCGGTGGTCTCCACTCCTTCCTGCTGCCCGACCTCCTCAGCACCACGATCCCCCTCAGCAGCGAGGGCTCTCTGACAGCGTGTCCCTCCTTCCTCCCGGGTTT
>NW_015648750.1:88918-89171 GCF_001515625.1 Sinocyclocheilus rhinocerous | reverse complement strand
CCTCAGCAGCCAGGGCTCTCTGGCAGCGTATCCCTCCTTCCGCCCGGGTTTCGGCACCAATGTAACAAAGTTCGTAGATCTGGAAGGAGGCGGTAACCGTCAAACATTTAAACATAACTTTAATAATAAAATAAACACAAAACTGAAAATAGCGCAACAGCCCCTTACAGAAGACATGCCGTGCACAAACAGATACAAAACAACATAAAATCCAGGCCTGGTCCTCTCTCGTCCTTCACTGTCGTTACTCCTC
>NW_015648750.1:76536-88896 GCF_001515625.1 Sinocyclocheilus rhinocerous | reverse complement strand
TCTCTCGTCTTGCATTGTCGTCACTCCTCCTTTTATCCTTCCGGAGCTCCTCCGTGGGACTCGAGACCGGTGAGTGGCGTAGGTGTCGCTCATTATCAATTACTCCACCGGTCTCGCTCCGTTCCCATGGCTCTCGGCCTGCTCCACTCGTCACAGTGGCTGTGCTAGGGGATGAGCAGTATCTAAGCAGAGGCTTTCTCACTGGATAGTGGACGCTATTGTGTCGGTGTATGCAAGCCAGGGACAGGAATGCCCTCTCAACGTCAGAGCCCTTAGAACACAGGCTATTGCTTCATCATGTGCCTTTAGACCAGGCCCTGTCGTTACTCCTCCTTTTATCCTTCCGGAGCTCCTCCATGGGACTTGAAATCGGTGTGTGGCGCAGGTGACGCTCATTATCATAAACTCCACTGGCCTCGCTCCGTTCCCATGGCTCTCGGCTCCGCCCCACTCGTCACACATCTATTCGGGATATATGCTTTGCAGCTGGCTGGTCTTCTCAGAACACTTTCATCAGGTTTTACAAACTGGATGTGCCGTCCTTAGTATCCCAAATGCTTTCGGTAAGTCTCTAACTTCTTTTTGCTAGGCTTGTCATTAGCGCAGTTGTTACCATGTTGCTGTTGACACAGTGCAGGCTTATGTGCATTTTTATATATGCCTTGTACAAGTTGTTACCGCATTAGCTGTTGACACTGTGCAGGCTTATGGACATTTGGACATATGGACAGAAATCTTACTGGTTTCTTTTTAGTATGAATGAAAAATATGTATCACATTAAGTTGATTAGTTTATGTTAAAAATGTTTATGCAACTCAAATACATAAATTTAGGCTTAAATTGATCTTAAAATTTTATTTTTGGATCATTTGTTGCATTATTTTTTTTACCTGTCTCTCCTGGCACATTCCCGTTCATACGGGGTCCGCCGCTTTGTTGTGTCATCTCCATTTGGCTAAGTAGTGGACGTCATTGGCTTGCATGCCATAGCTGATGCTATCCATCTAACGCTTCTTTGGTCTTCCTCATTTTTTCTGTGATTGGTGCAACTCCAAGTCTTCATGCATTGCATGGTCAATGCAGGTCAGTCCAAGAAATCACTGGAGCAACTTCTACTCCATGACATGCAGGGCCTGTTCATGCTTCTTGGCCATTGCACTGTATAGGGTGACTAGGTGCACAACAGTCTTGTAGATCTTCGCTTTGATGTATTCTGGCATTTTCTTGTCGCATAGGACCCCAGTGACCTGTCTCCACTTCAGCCACGCCTCAATGATTCTTGCCCTGGTATCTGGGATGGTATCACCGTTCAATGTGACCAAGAATCCCATATATTTGAATTGGGTGCTTTTCTTCAAATCCTGGCTGTTGATGCTGATGCTGCTGTCAGTCTAGGGGCCACACTCCAAGTATTTGATCTTTTTGGTGTTGAGCCTTATTCCGTTGTCCTTGAGCCTGTGACATGACCTTCACGCTCGCATTAGATTTTGGAGTGGCGTGTGGGTCTTGTTCGCTTGCGCTACATTGTCCGCCTACAGGAGGGTCCAATGGCCAAGCTTGCGGCTTTGGCCATTACGCATCCCGATGTTGATGGTAGCCAATCGAAAATGCTGGACTTGCTTCTTTGGCCTGCCCCGTCCTTGAGCAGGTAGCCCTTGCATTCTGTGTCACGCGTCACCTCAAGGGGATGCCCTAGCTTGATGAAACAAATTTGATGACAACATTGCACATAAGACGCAACAAAAGAGATTCACTCCTGATGTGTCGCACTGTCTGTCGCTGGTGGCCCCCACTGTTCACCAAGTTTCCCAAAGGTTCCTTGTTACCATCTTGCACTGCAAGGAGGTGGTGGTGGGTTTTTGCCGGCCTTATATTTTCTTTAACTGTATGCCTCATTATGTGTTGGGACACACTTAACCATGTGGATGGTTTCATTTTTAACTTTGTAAAAAGAAATGTGACCCCACTGTGTCTAATTGTTGCTGTGTTTTAGTCTAATTCAGGGTGAATCTCCTGAGCCCAGCTGTGTGTCCATAAAGAGTTATGAATCAAAGGATACACCAGTTAACTTCAGGGAATCTTCAGTTGATATCAGGTGAGTATAGTATCATGGTTTAGAATAGTATTTTTCCACCGTTAATTATATAAAAAATGTGGATAAAGAAAGCAATATTAAAAGATTAGTTCACTTCCAGAATAAACAAATCCTGATAATTTACTCACCCCTATGTCATCCAAGATGTTTATGTCTTTCTTTCTTCAGTCGCAAAGAAATCCTGAAATGTTTTCCTCAAAAACCTTAATTTATTTGCGACTGAAGAAAGAAAGACATAAACATCTTGGATGACATAGGGGTGTGTAAATTATCAGGACATTTTTATTTTGGAAGTGAACTAATCCTTTAAAGAAGTACTTCATACAAAACTTGCTTCATATTAATGTAGTGTATATTTGTGAGGAACGAATTTAAATGGATCAAACAGAAATTATCTGAAATTATCTCACTGTAGTTCAGTGTTTTCCAATCCAGTTCCTGGAGGCACACCAAAAGTACACATTTTGGATGTCTCTTTTATCTGAACCATCTACTTCTGAGAGGAATTCCAGAAAGCAGGTTATGTGACATACATGTAGTAAACTAGTTTATAGGTCAAATTTTACATTTAAATGAATGGCCGGACCAAGGGGTTCCCAGCAGAACATTGCCCGGAGCATTATATTCCCTCCAAAGACATGAACTCTGGTGCCATTATTTCCCCAGGTAAATGGAGTACACGTACACCACCCAACACTGGTTTCTGGTTTGTCCCTTGTCCCTCCTCTAGGCCACTATTGGTAAATTCTCACCACTGCTGAACAGGAGCAACCCACAAGCCTTGCTGTTTCAGAAATATTGTGACCCAGTCGCCTTGCCATAACAATTTGTCAAAATCAGAGACCAAATCTTTATTCCTGCGCATTTCTTCTGCTTCCAACACGCTGATTTACGAGAACTGATTGTTTGCTTAACATCTAATCTACCCAGACCTTAATATGTGGCCGTGTTAGGAGATGATCGGCAATATTTGCTTCACCTGTAACTGGTCATAATGTTTTGGCTCGTCAGTTTAAATCCTCGCATGTGTTTTGGAACTGATGTACCTAGAGTAAACGAGGATTTGGTTAATGAACTGAGAGTTCAAGATACATGTGACGGTAAGTTAAACTTGCTTTCTGGAATACCACCCTGGTCTATCCAGAGTCTCTGCTTATAAGCTGATAAGTTGAATCCGGTGTGTTTAATTAGGAAGAGTTCAAAAATGTGTACTGTTGATGTGCTCTCAAGATGCAGGGTTGGGAAACACTGTTGCAGTTTATTATACTGAGAAAAATACATATGCATCCATAAATGTAGTGTTGTGTATTAAATGCTTGAATAAATATTTACCAGAATTTCCAATGTTCTCAGTAACAAACAGGATGGATCAAACTCCCTTGAAAAGAAGAAGTTGGACTCCATTTTTAAGGTAGGAGTGGTTTTTGTGTTTTTGTGGGTGGGATATGTAAAAAAAATTCTATGTCTCTTTGTCCCAAAGTGCATACTATCCATCCTAAATAGTTTTGAGATTAGAATAACTTTGTTGCAAAACACAGTATGTTGAAAAGAGTATGCCAGAAGTCCCTGGATGGTTACTATTTCCACAATATTTTTGTGTGGATCCATGCACACTCTAACAGCTGATATTTCCCACAACCCATTGCGCTTTGGAGGAGAATTCAGTTCAGAACTACAAACACAAATAAGAACTACAAACATGATGAATGTGCATGAGGCTGACCGTTAAGTTGAGATACCCTGAAAGAGGTTTGAGTTATTAAAAATTCATGTTTAACCTGGTGAAAAATATTTATTTAATGATATCTATGTTGTATTTCATCTGCAACAATATTGTGATAAATATACCAAAAGCACAGAAGCAGATATGTTTGGCCATTAACTATTATAGTTTTTCTCAATCGCTTTGGCACGTTTTTTTTCGAAGCAGTCTTGACATTCTCCAAACTTTGTGCAATTGTCACAACTGTTTTCTGAAACATCAGAACGCTATTGCATGTCTGCAAAATGTAGTAAATCACCCAAAACAACCAAAACCTAGTTATTGTGTCTGTGACTTGGCCAATGCCACCAAAATATAAAGTATATTTGTCATCGTGTGAGCCACACTGGTCAAAATGATTAGATGTTTTTTCACCATAGAAATATTTATATGCAAATTTCATTTCATTTCGTGTTATATGCAAAGTTAATTTTGTTTTATATTTTATATTATATTTCATTTAATATTTCATATATGCAAAATTTGTTCTACTTTTTTGTTGACAGACTGCTTTCTATACTGTACAAGAACGTCAGTTTTGTCTGTATATCACACTGCGCAGTTTAGATGCATATTTCAACAGTAGGTAAAAATGTATTGGGAAATGTAAAAAAAAATAATTAAAAAGTCAATACAGTCGGTGCTGAACTACTTGAATTCGTTCAGGGGGAAAACAGTGGTTCCTCTAAAATAATTTCAGAGTCTCCTGGGGCAATTGGCATCCGCAGCCACATTTACGCCGCTCGGATTGCTATATATGAGACTTTCTGCACAGCCGAGTCCCGAGATGGGCATGGCGCTGCGACACACACTGCGTGGGCATTACCCCCAGTTTGTCGCCGCCTTTTCAGCCCCTGGTCGGACCTTGCTTTTCTACAGGCAAGTGTGCCCCTGGAGCAAGTGTCAAGGCACGTTGTTGTCACAAAAGATGCCTCCAAGATTGGCTGGGGTACTGTATGCAACGGGCACAGGGGTACTCTCTCATCGCATGTTGCAACTCGCCCGCCATCTCCTCCTTTGGAGTCAAACATGGCTCAAATCGCTGCATGCCGTTCATGTTCCAGGAGAGCTCAATCATGGAGCTGACTTGTTCTCACGACAGCTTACTCTTCCGAGAGAATGGAAACTCCAACCCCAGGCGGTCCAGCTGATTTGGAGTCGTTTCAGGGAAGCCCAGGTGGGCCTGTTCACTTTTGCCAGGAATCCTCCCACTGCCAGCTGTTCTACTCCTTGACCGAGGCCCTCCTCAGCATGAACACACTGGCACACAGCTGTTGCACACAGACTCTGTGCAAGATCAGGAAGGATAAGGAGCAGGTCCTGCTCGTTGCGCCATATTGGCCCACCCGGACCTGGTTTTCCGATCTCATGCTCCACGCGACATCCCGTCTGGAGAATCGCCCTGAGGAAGGATGAGACGTGGCAGACCTCATTGACCTTTCACAGGCTGTGATAGACTAGGGGTGCACCGATACTGGTACCAATATGAGTGGCTTTGGAATATAAATCGCAGCACGTTTCAGATGAAAGAAAATGCGACTTCTATTTCTAAAAATATATCAGTTAGGAGATGTATAACGAGTGGTTCCCTTGACTATATGCTGTCATTAAGGCTAAGGGTCACCCGACAAAGTATTGATGGTTGTGTAAATATTGACAGCTGTATGAATAATTTTTGGTTTAATCCATTAGGCTACATACCTTTCTATCAAAGTTATCTAACATTAACAAGCTGAATTTGTTCTGACACAGTTTAACTCTGAGTTCATGTTATATTTTATTACCATTTTCTAAACTATAGCGAATAAACTGTGATAATGTGAGAAATGTTGAAGGTCTCTGAATACATTTTGGTTTGACTGTATCTATTTGATAAATGAAGTTAACCAAATAACATTATACATACTCTTTTGGTTTCTGTACCCAATATTTTTAAAATGTACAAATGCAATAAAATATTGGTATCGGTACTCGTTATCGGCAAGTACCAAAAATAAAAGTATCGGTATCGGGCGAGTACTGGAAAAAGTGGTATCGGTACATCCCTATGATAGACACTATCACTCAGGCTAGATCCCCCTCTACTAGGGAGGCTTATGCGCTGAAGTGAAGTCTGTTCGTTGACTGGTGTTCTTCTCATTGAGAGGACCCCCAAAGATCCCCGGTCAACGTTGTGCTTTCCTTCCTGCATGAAAAGTTGGAGTGGAGGCTGTCCCCCTCCACTTTGAAAGTGTATGTCGCCGCCATTGTGGCACATCATGATGCAGTGGATGGAAGATCCTTGGGGGAAGCATGACCTGATCATCAGGTTCCTGAGAGATGCGAGGAGATTAAATCCCCCTAGATCGCACTTCATACACTCTTGGGATTTCTCTGTGGTCCTTGCAGGACTACGGAGAGCCCCCTCTGAGCCACTTGACTCAGTTGAGCTTAAGTTCCTGTCATTTAAGACAGCGCTCCTGGTCGCGCTCACATCCATCAAGAGGGTTGGGGACCTGCCTTGTGTTTGGGCCGGCTGACTCTCTCCTGGCATTACTCTGAGACCCCAGCCTGGTTATGTGCCCAAAGTTCCCACTACTGCCTTTCAGGACTATGTGGTGAACCTGCAAGCGCTAACCTTGAAGGAGGCAGATCCAGCCCTTGTGTTGCTGTGTCCCGTTCACTCTTTGTCTGCTTTGGAGGTCAGCAGAAGGGAAGAGGTTGGCCCACTGGCTAGTGGATGCCATCGCCTTGGCATACCAGACACAAGGCGAGCTGTGCCCCCTGGGGGTGAGAGCTCACTCCACTCTTGAGTGTTGCCTCCTCCTGGGCATTAGCGCATGGCACCTCTCTAGCAGATAGCTGCAGGCTGGGTGACACCTAATACCTTTGCAAGATTCTATATTCTCCAGGTGGAGCCCGTTTCCTCCCATGTGTTGGGTATGAACATGTAATTTGCAGGAGGACTGGCTCTGTGTTTCACTTGTGGTGCCATTCCTCTGGCTAGGATACATGTGCTTTATCTTCTTCCAGTGAGTTCCCCATCTGGTGAACCCTGGTCAAGTTTCTCTAGCACCATATGGCATGCAGACTCAGTGGAGGAGTCTGTTGCTGGGTCCAGTACTTGTGTTGTATGCCATTTTGTCACCACTTGTAATGGGCTAGGAGCCCATACATGAGATTCTCCTTTGGTAATCCTGCATGTTCTTTTTTTCTTTTATGTTCCCTTGGTAAACCTGTGTCTTTCCCTGGTCTGTTCCGCTGTCAGTCCCTGTTGTGTTCCCCTGAACTGGGGTCAGGACAGTGACATTAGACTGTGGGTCTTATTTTGTTTGTTTTACCTTTATTTAATCAGGAAATTAAAAACTCTTGATTTAAAATCTAATTTACAAGAGGGGTCTGGCCAAGATAGGCAGCACAATTATGTACACATAAAACAAAATACATTCGTTTACATACACAGAAACATACAAAAATCACTAAAAAATTTACAATCAGGTGACTCTACAAATAGATCCTTTAAAATACATTTAAAATAATTTAGTGATATCAACTCTTTTAAGCATAACTTATCTTGTAGTTGATTCTAATCAAATGGAGCAGCATAACTAAATGCCCGTTGACACATATTAGTACAAACTTTAGGGATGCTTAAAAGATAATAGTCTTGTGAGCAAAGACCATAATTCTTTACACCTTTTTGTAAGATATTCTGCTGTAAATACAAAGGAAGTAAACCTAAAATTATTTTATATATAAATAAGTACCAATGCTTAAGTCTATAGGATGACAACGGCGGCCATCCAGCCTGAGAGTACAATAAACAATGATGAGTAAGGGCTTTTGAATTTGTGATGACTCTTAAAGGGTTAAATTAGAAGTACAAAACGAGGATTTGTAAAGAAGAATGTCGGAGGATTTCGATATAAGCCAAGAGGAGACTGGTTTTCCTTTACTAAAGTAAGGAAACTTTGCTCCAGTAAACAAATGTTGGTTTTCACGAGAGTCACTGGCGCATGTGCAACGCCGACATCTTACGTCATCCTCCCGGAGCTGCTTCCGTGTACAACTGTTGGCGCAAACTAGATTAAAGTGATTATTATGTTTTGAATATGGATATTTTTCTTACAAAAACGCATCGATTCGCTACAGGAGGCCTTTGTTCACCCCCCGGAGCCGTGTGAGGCACTTTTTATTATGGATGGATGCGCTTTATTTAACTTCTTTTGGACTCATGAATTGCAACACCCACTGACTGCCATTAAACAGCTTGGAAGATCAAAGTCATTTTTTAATACAACTCAGATTGGATTCATCTTAAAGAAGGAAGTCATATACGCCTAGGATGGCTTGAGGGTGAGTGAATGATGGGCTAATTTTCATTTTTGGGTGAACTGTCCCTTTAATGCTCCATGATAAACTGAATCCAACGCCAGTCTTGTGATTTTTATTCCTACATGGATGTGTCTTATAATCCTGTATGTACGGGGAGTGGCTTGGTATGCAAATTCAACTCACCAATAGTCATTGGTAATTTCTTGTAATGCTCAGAGGTGATTGGGGCTCCCAAGTGAGACCCCTAATGTCAGTGTTGACGTAACGTCTCCGTTCCCTCCTTCAGGGAATGAGGGTTACATAACTTAACCGAGGTGTTACATTACTAGCTACAGATTTCATCATGTATTCTGTAATCAGTAACAAACTACAATTTGTAAGTAAACTATACAGCTCTGCCCAATTTGTTTTTCATTGATCCTTCAGTTCAGCCTGTCTTTTTACTGAATGGAGGTTCTCTTTTGAATATTCACTGTGATTACACACTTATTTCAGGAGCTTAAGCCCAAAATGATCTCTCTGATGAAAAAAGAGCTGAAGAGGTTCAAGAGATTACTGAGTCCAGATTACCCAGCATGCTCTGAGATAGAGCAGGACGATGATAAAGGTCAGGACAGAATCAGACAGGGGATTCTGAAAATAACACTGCACATCCTGAGGGAGATGAACCAGACAGACCTCGCAAACACATTACAGACCAGTAAGAACTATGAATCATTTTACTATTTTATTACATTAAAACACAGTCTGTATGTAATGATCACTTGAGAAATCAAAATAATATTTGGATAAATGCATGCAAATGAGATGTCAGAAATATAAGCATAAATAAAACATGAAATGTAAAAAGATTCATTAAAATAAATTAGTCATAAATGAGAATTTCATTGAGGATTTTTCATGTTTATCAGTGACTTTACCTTTGGTTTTATATTTGTGAATAAGAACATATATTTGGTTGTCATTCATTCTTTCAGAATGTGCCCCTGTATGTCAACAAAAGCTTAAATCCAAACTTAAAGAAAAATTTCAGAGAATTAATGAAGGGATCTCCAATCAAATGAGCTCACCACTTCTTAATGAGATCTACACAGAGCTCTACATCACAGAAGGAGGGATTAGAGAAGTCAATAATGAGCATGAGGTGAGACAGATTGAGACAGCATCCAGGAGAACAGAGACACGGGAAACACCAATCAAATGCAATGACATCTTTAAAGCCTTACCTGGACAAAACAAACCCATCAGAACCGTACTGACTAAAGGAGTTGCTGGAATTGGCAAAACAGTGTCTGTGCATAAGTTCATTCTGGACTGGGCAGAAGGAAACACTAATCAAGATGTCCACTACATATTTCCACTTCCCTTCAGAGAGCTCAATGTGATGGAGAAAAACATCAGTCTGATGGATCTTCTTCATCTTTTTTTCAAAGATACAAAAGAACTGAGACCAACAGACTATGAGGATTACAAAGTTTTGTTCATATTTGATGGAATGGATGAATGTCGACTTTCTTTAGATTTCCCAAAAAATCCAAACCTGTTTGATGTAACAGAACCGGCCTCTGTGGATGTGCTGCTGACCAATCTCATCAAGGGGAATCTGCTTCCATCAGCTCTCCTCTGGATCACCTCTCGACCAGCAGCAGCCAGTCAGATCCCTCCTGAGTGTGTCGACCAGGTCACAGAGGTACGAGGGTTCAACGACCCTCAGAAGGATGACTATTTCAGGAAGAGAATCAGTGACCAGAGTCTGGCCAATAGAATCATCTCACACATGAAATCATCAAGGAGCCTCTACATCATGTGTCACATCCCAGTCTTCTGCTGGATTTCAGCCACTGTTCTACAGAGAATGTTGTGTGAAGCAGAGAGTGCAGAAATCCCCAAGACTCTCACTCAAATGTTCACTCATTTCCTGATCTATCAGACCAAACTGAAGTCTCTGAAGTATGATGGAAAATGTGAAGTAGATCCTCAACTGACTCAGAATAATATTGTCACTAGGAAAGCTAGCTTATGAACAACTAGAAAAAGGGAACCTGATCTTCTATGAGGATGATTTGAGAGAATGTGGCATTGATGTCAGAGAAGCATCAGTGTACTCCGGTATTTGCACTCAGATCTTCAGAGAGGAGTTTGAATTGTACCTGGGGAAAGTGTACAGCTTTGTGCACCTGAGCATGCAGGAGTTTCTTGCTGCTTTATTCAAGCTCATTTCATTTATTGGGAACAAAGAGCACAACTCAAAAATAACTGAGTTTTTAAAGAGTGAAGTGAACCAGGCCATACAGAGTGAGAGTGGACACCTGGATCTTTTCCTCCGATTCCTTCTAGGTCTCTCGTCGGTGTCCAGTAAGGCTCTTCTGCGAGGCTTGTTGGCACAGACAGATAGCATGTCCTCCAGCCAAGAGGAAATAGTTGAGTACATTAAGATGAAGATCAGGGAGAATTCCTCTCCAGAGAAATCCATCAATCTCTTCCACTGTCTGAATGAACTGAACGATCATTCACTAGTGCAGGAAGTCCAGACATTCTTGAGCAAAACAGGTGCAAGCCGTCTGTCTGGAGCCAGACTCTCTCCTAGTCAGTGGTCAGCTCTGGTGTTTGTGTTGCTAAACTCAGATGAGGAGCTGGATGAGTTTAATCTAAGTAAATATGATCAATCAGAGGAATGTCTTCTGAGGCTGCTACCTGTAGTGGAAACATCTAGAAAAGCAGAGTCAGTATATTTAATATATATATGTATCTTTTTTCTTCTTCTTTTTGTAGAATAAACTACAGTTCTCAAACACTGTACAGTACAGGATGTATTAAAATATAAATTTAGAAATAATAATAGAATATGCACTACATGTATATACACAATTTGTATGAAATTAACACAATAACACAGTTATAAACAAAAAAAATGATATTGCATAGATCACCGTTGTGATTTATTTAGTTATATAGTTTGAAATTATTTAAAAGAATCTATAAAATTGTATGTTGCTTACACTGAATATATGGTTATTTCTTTCCTAGTCTGAGTGGCTGTGGTCTCACAGAAAAAAGTTGTTTGGCACTGGCCTCAGCTCTCACCACAAGTCTGAGAGACCTGAACCTGAGTAACAACAACCTAGAAGATTCAGGACCGAAGCACCTCTCTACTGGACTGAAGAATCCACAATGTAAACTGGAGACATTAAAGTAAGATTCCTTAAAGCAGTCACAATAGGTTTTACTGGCCTCAGATAACAGGAATGTAGCACTTTTGGATTTATGAACACTTTTGGAGATATAATATAAAGTTGTTAAATGAAAATTTGTAAAAATTGTTTGACATTATTATTTATAGCATGTAAAAAGCACTGCATGTTAAAATGCTATTGTTACAAACTACCAGGCTCAGGGCAGCGTAACATAAATGGGGAGGCCACGCACAAAGTAAGTTAACTCAAAATAAACATGTTTAATGTAATTTATACTAAAGTTAAACCCAAAAAGGAGAGAAAAGAAAACAACAAAAGATCAAATATTAAAGAAAGCTCAAAGTCTGGTGCTGGAGAGAAGTCAAGCTCAAACAGGGCACACCACACCGGACGACAGAGATCTGTAGCTGGGTTTCCATCACCCTGCTTTTATGCGCATTTTGAAGTATTGCATCAGAATCGAGTGCTGGAAACGCTGAATTTCGAATAAAAATGCCTTAATTCGCAAAAAAAGTTTTTACGCTCGCTTGAGGTGGTTTTTGACTTGTGCGAAAAAAGGATTCATGCGAATAATGGGAGATGGAAATGCATTTTGCGAATAAATTCCTCAAAGCGCATCAAAAAAGTCATGTGACTTTGCGTTATATGACGGCAAATTCTGACTAACCAGCGGACCGATCTCATTCCACAGCATCTCAACTGTTATTATGGACATTCAGAAATGCTCGAGCAAAGTCTGTCATCAAAGTATTTCTGTATAATTGCCTCCCAGAACTGTTAAACGACTGCGTTCCCAAACAGCAGCATCCACCTCCGAAAACAATTACCACATTCATTGTGTTTCGTCTGCTCGTTCTGAGGTGCAAGTAATTTATTATATAGGAAAATTATTATATTCCGTAGCTTCTCCTACTTTTCTTAGTGATGTATATTGCCAGTTTATCCGGAAGTGATGAGTTTGTTCTCTTTGACTCGTTGGATGGAAACGGTGCTT
>NW_015648750.1:49527-76526 GCF_001515625.1 Sinocyclocheilus rhinocerous | reverse complement strand
CCTCTAACAAACACTAGTGAAATGAAAAACATTGACCAACCTTAGTGAAATTCATTCATACGCATTATGAAAACCTCTTACATAGGCCTACGCTAGTGAAAACATTGATCAACCTTAGTGAAATTCATTCATACGCATTACTAAAAAACCTCTTACATACACTACACTGTAAAAAAAAGTCCGTAAAAAATACGGTAGCAACGTTTTAGGTTTTACGGTTTTAACTTAAATTTACAGTTAAATACCGTAATTTCATTAACTGATATAATGTTAATATACCAACATATTGAAGTACTGAAATCTGTTTTGTACCTTTGTAATACACTGATAACCACCAAATGCAGGTGGTGATGAGAAAGTCACACAATGAACCAAAGCCTATCACAAGCAGCTTTTAAATAATAAAATATATAGAAGGTGCACAGTGTCATTCACACAAACACCAAACACCATCATGGTAACACACATGAAACTGAAATAATGCAATAAACATTCATTAACAACATTAGGTGTAACGCACAACGCTAATATACAAAACTGATAAGAAAAAACTAAAAAGAAACATAAGTTATTTCAACAAAAAAACATCAAATTTGAAATGTAACGCAGGGAATTCTGGGAATGTCAATTTACGGTTATTCACTGTAAATTATACGGTATTTTTCACTTCCAAAAACGGTATACTACCGTAAAATTAATGTCCAATACATGTAATGTCCAATACAGTTTTTCACCATATATAGTAGGGGAATTTACCGTTAACCATTTAACAGGTTTTTACTGTAGCATTTTTTACCGTTAAATTCACGGTCATTTTTTACAGTGTAGTGAAAGCACTGATCAAAATTCATTCATAAGCATAACTGAAATAAGTAAAGATTTCAGTAAATGATGAGAGCTAATTTCACTTGAAACGGAAGCTGTGTCAGCACTTAATGATTTACAATACCTAGTCCTCTTAGAATTAAAAATGTGTTATGGATTCATTCATCAAGGCATTAGATAAATTTTACATTTAAAGATATTTGTGTAATTGTAGCATATACTGAAAAAAAATAAATAAAATGCACTGATAATTTTCTGCCAGGACATTATATTTTAATTTTCCATTGCAAGAAATACGGAAAATAACCATGTTTTACTAAAGAGTAGTAGGATTAACCATGGCTTTTGGCAGATTGTAATTTGTTTAACCACAGTTTTACTACAAATATGGTTAAGGTGTACCATGGTTAATTTTCATAAGTTTTCCATTAACCCTAAAACACAACGCAATGCAGTGCAAAATTAAAAATAATATTAATAATAATGAAATTGCAATGTGAAAGTTAAATAAGCTAACACTGACTGTCCCCTGGTCTTATATAGCCTATATTTAACAATGAGATTCAAATTTAAAATGGTAACTGCTGAATAGAAATTGAAAACAATAAAGTAGCCTACAAAATTAAACACTTGTTGGATGTGCTAAACAATGTTGGACGTGCTCCTCAAGAGTAGGCTACAGTAGCCTATTATTAAAGTATCTGCTACATGCAGTTCTTCAAAATACATCTCTGCTGTTTATGTAGTAGAAAGATAATAAGCAAAAGAAATGTAATAATAAATCAATACTGATTTGTGTTATGTTATGTGCAGGGAAAATCACGAATTTCTGTGAAGTAGTATGAAGAGATGCTGATGTCCGCGCTGTCAGCTCGGTCGCGCTAGCGAACACGTCCTCCCCGCGCTGTCGAGTCAGTCGCAGAGCCGCGCCGATGACAGGTCACCACGGCACGAGCTCTGTAACATCGCGCTGTTTTGTCCCACTTTCGGAATTGTACTTGACGACGGTAAAATTATGTTTAGAATATTAATAGCTTCAGACAACTTACGACTAACTGCCATTGCCTAAAATAGTTTGTGAGACACGCGCCAAATTAAACGGAAGTGTTGACAGCTTCTGTTTCGAGTGAAATTAGCTCTCATCATCTACTGAAATATTCACGTATTTTACTTATGCTTATGAATGAATTTCACTAAGGTTGATCAAGGTTTTCACTAGTGTATGTAAGAGGTTTTCAGTAATGCATATGAATGAATTTCACTAAGGTTTATCAATGTTTTTCGTTTCACTAGTGTTTGTAAAAGGCTTTTCAATATGGCCTATACGGCCCCTCATAGAGATCCTTTAATCAGTCAACTCATCATAGGTAATCCACCGCACCTGCCGCTTGTCTCCACCCTGCAAACAGACAAAAGAAAAAAACACAACACACACAAAACCAGAACCTAGAACGCCATCTAGAGGCGAACAGAACCCGTTTAGGGAACAGGTGCTACCCCGGGTCTTAACACTATTATAGAGAGCATGGAATTTAAACACTAGGGGGAGGTTGTTCAAAAGTAATCTGATTGGATTTCGGCTATCGGATTGGATCAAATCTTGAAAATGGCTTGTTCAAAAGAAAAAAAAGAAAGAAGTCTGAATTCGGATTAGATCACAAAATCCCATCTTGGTTTTGATCTGGATTAAATTGTCAGTTTGTGTTGTTCAAAACGATTGGGATACCTTTGATCCCAAAAAATCAGGATCTGATCCCAGCAGAAGGGTGGATTTCAGGAACAAAAATGTAATAAAACTTTAAAACTGGTCCAAAATAAAATTTGTAACATGTAATATATCACCGAATATCAAACAAAAATATCACATTTCATTTAAAGGTTTTTATTTTTTTATCACTGTTTGTAAACTACATTGGCACAATCATCAGAGATTAACCAGCCAGAAGTAGTTATTTGTGTAAATGCAATGCAAAAATTTTCTGAGAGAATGCAAAAGCATTGACTTTTTTCCATCTCATACAGTATTTTTTTATTTTTATTTTTTATTTTTCCATCACCATGTCCCTTCAGGGGTTCCGTAGAGCATTAGTAATCCAGATTTGGTAATCTGAAAAAGGGTGTATCTGGATCATTGTGATCCAATCCAATTAAACCAGCATAAAAGTAAGATGGATAACCTGATCCTGGATATCAAAACGTGTAATTTCCAAATCCAGATCATTCTGATCCAGATTAAGCTTTTTGAACTTGGATCCTGGCCCTTGAACCACATGGGACACATTAACTGTTAAAAGCAAAACTTGAACTGCTGAACTCGGAGCAGGCATTTTGAAAGGTACACAACGTAATGTTTAACAAAACCAGTGATAGAGGGGTATTACATTGCATCCCTCTCCCGCCCCGCAGGCTGTCTGGATGCCTAATTAGAGAGGAAGGTTGTGCTGCCCTGGCTTCAGCTCTGAGATTAAACCCTTCTTATCTGAGAGAACTGGATCTAAACTGGAACAAACCAGGAGACACCGGAGTGAAGCTTCTTTCTGTTGTACTGAAGGATCCACACTGTAAACTGGAGAAACTGCGGTAAGTGTTTTTGTTATATTACAGAATAATAGAAATAATTACACAATTCTGTCAACACAAACCCATAAATGGAAATTTATTTAAAGTCACATTTTTTTTTTTTAGCAAATATTAACTTGTATTCCTCTGAAGGCCAGTTGAGTTGAGAACCCTGTGCAGTTAAACATTAACAGAAAGAACAAATGCCAAAATAATTCAACAAAACAATGACATAAACATTGAACTGGCTTGACTTGACTATAAACAGATTTGATGAAACTCATCAAAAAGGGTTATAATAACAAAGCTAGACAAGAGACTAAAGGGTAACACTTTATTTTAAGGGTCCAGAACTATGCATTAGTTAAGCATGAACACACTAGTAATTAATGATTAACTTAACATATGGGCATATCAGCCATTATTTACACCTTAGCAAACCATATTTTATTTTTGTGTTGTAATGCACTTGGGTATATCTCAATTATTCACCATCTATTATGTTAACTGAACATTATGAAGCAATGCCAATTTAAATGTAACAAAAGCAAACCTCTATTGCATCTTGCCATTTTCATTTTTGATTTCACATTTTCTCATAATTAGTGTCCTGCTCAGCAAACTTTAAGTCATGTAATAGAAGTTATGGCTGACTTGATGCATGTATTGTGACATATTTTAGAGTGAAACAGCTTTTAGAATGTGAAAAATTATAGGGCAGGACTTTATTCATCGATATACAGTAAATGTATTAAGAGTAACACGACGCATGTGTGTGATGCTGCTGACGTAGAACACGCATGCGCTGCACCTTGTTTACGAGCAGAAGAAAGCACGCACATACATTGTGGTACTCTCCATAATGGTGGTAGATGGTAACTCGGGAGAGAAGAATTGTTGAGTAAAGTCGTTGTTTTTGTTTTTTTGTGCACAAAAAGTATTATCATAGCTTCATAATATTATGGGAAAAATATCTTAATTTGTGTTCCGAAGATGAACGAAGGTCTTACGGGAATGACATGAGGGTGAGTAATTAATGACAGAATTTTCATTTTTGGGTAAACTATTCCTTTAATTCGGCATTCACACTCTGGGCCCTATCATACACCCAGTGCAATACGGCGCCAGGCGCGAGGCAAGTGTTTTTTTCTAGTTTCAATCCAACGCAGTTATCATTTTCACGTCTTGCGCCACGTTGTTTAAATAGCAAATGCATTTGTGCCCATTTGTGCGCCCATGGGTGTGCTGGTCTGAAAACGATGTGTGTTCAGGCGCATTGTTGGCGCATTGCTATTTTGAGGCAACTGAAATAGACTGTGCTTTTGGCCAGCTGAAACCTGGTCTAAAGTCAATGGCGCAATATTTTTTTTGTTAATTAAAGAGCGCGTTAGTAATATGTGCCCATAGGCAGAGTGAACAACGCGCGTACACTCTGCTTATTACACACACAGGGGCGTGCAGCAGCGCACAAACATGCCAAACATAAACAATTAAAGGATTACAATGTAAAAGATTATTATTGTGCCCAGTTGATGGTCTGCTCGTGCGCGAGGTTCTGGAGAAGCGTTCAGTCTTTGCTCTTGCAAAATCCGCCATGGCGCGAGCGCAACTGGCCTTTAAAGGGAATGGGAGATGAGACTCTGATTGGTTTATTGCACGTTACGCCTAAAACACACCCATGACTCATTAAGAGAATAGGGACAATCCTTTAGGACCATGTGCCCAGCGCGCCTACCGTTTTTCCTGTCGTTAAACTAGCAAAAGTGGATTCGGACACGCCCTAAGTGCACTTGTGCCGTGCGCTTTAGACCATGCACTTAGATCGTTAAAATATGGCCCTCTGACTGAGAGGCGCTTTCTGTGAGTGCACTTTGGGTGTGTGTGCACAGAAACCCGTCTTTCCAGTACTCGCAAAACTTGAAAATGCAAATACTAAATGTCACTTTCATGAAAATGCATTGGGTCAGTGACAGTTCCATCAACTGACTCTGATGGATTATTTTTTTGAGTCCCAAAGGCTGGAGTCTGTGTCAAGTCCGAGTAAAATTGCATTCGAGTCTGTGACAAGTCAGAGTCTGCTAAAAATTGTACTCGAGTCAGAGTACCCCAACTCTAGAGAATGGGGATGAAGATCACTGAATAAAGGCTTGAATTTGGATCTGTTCATCACAATCAAACGCATTCTAAAGATGCGGATTACAGGGAACAAATTAAATTGATGTCTTTTGTGAATTTATGTTGCGTTTTGGTGTCTTTTCTTTTCTTTTGTCAGTCACAGCATAGGACTTTTGTGTGTTTAAGTAAAAATACACGCATATTCTCGTGAGATCAAGTTGCAGAATAACTGCTAACGCTAAACAAACCAATAGTGTAAATGCAGGGCTGCCAACTCTAACCAACGCATTTAGTGTGAGACTCACACAATTGAGACTTTTCTCACGCTCTCACACCACACGTCCATTTTCTCACGCAGTGAAATGCACCCTAAGTAAAATGTAATAATAGGATACTGGCGAAACAGATTTGGTAAACGCCTCTGTGTGTATTTGTGCTTGTATGGAAGAAAAATAATGACAAATGTCTTTGAAACAAAAAAGCATGTTGAATTGCACTAACTAAAAAAATATGCAGTGCTTGCATTTTAATGCCTTGTATTTTCAGGGCTTGCATTTTTAGGGGCTGAAATTTAACATAGTTGTTTATTTAAGCTGTGAACATTTCAATTCAAAACATTTCACACACATTTTCATAATTAAAATTTTTATTTATTTTTTTGCTAGTTTTGTATTTCCTACAGGGTAGGGGAAGGGAAGAGGTATGTAAAATGACAACAAAAGTTTCTAAGCAGTTGTACATATCGAAATGTGTGTTTGTTTGTTTGTTTTCTTTCTCCAGAATAGGTCCAGATAGATTTCAGCCTATAGAGATACCTGCACTGGATGGCCAATTTCACATGTATTTTGTGTATTTTCAAAATCCAAAATACTGTATTAGTCCACGCCCAGGAGGAGGCCATTCCTCTGGTGGAGTGGGCCCTCACCCCTATAGGGCATTGCAAGCCTTCTGAGGCATAAGCCAAGGCTATAGCATCTACTATCCAGCGGGAAATTCTCTGCTTCATAACCAGCAGCCCTTTACATCGGCCTCCAAAGCAGACAAATAGCTGCTCTGGTTGTTTGAAAAGACCAGAGAGTTGTGTAATGTACACTCTAAGAGCCCTAACCGGGCAGTGTGGATTGGGACCCTACTCACCGTCCGTAGCGGGGAGCGCTATAAGGGTAATGACCTTGGCTGTAAACGGACCACACCCTTCTGAGAGCACCTTAGGCACATAACCTTGTCTTGGCTTGAGGATGACCTTACAGTGGTTAGGCCCAAATTCCAGACAGGAAGCACTGATTGACAGTGCCTGCAGGTCACCCACTCGCTTGGCCGACGCTAATGTCAAAAAGGAGGGCGGTCTTAAGTGACATGGGCCACAGGTCGGCCTAATCAAGCAGCACAAAGGGACTATGGACAAGTCCCAGGTCGGCATGGTTTGAGGACGAGGAGGATTCAATTTCCATGTGCCCTTCAAGAACTTAACGACCAAGTCATTTCTGCCGACTGACTGACCAGCTTCGAGGGAATGATTCGCTGCGATAGTTGCCACATAAATTGAGCATGGAAGGGGCGCGCCCATTGTCCAACAACTCTTGCAAAAAAGTCAGCATGTGGGACACGTCACAAGAAACCGGGTCCAGGCTTTTGTGCTGCACACCAGTCACAGATGACTGACCACTTAAGGGCGTTAAGACGTCTCGTAGACAGTGCTCTAGCCTTTAAAATGGTGTTGTTCACTCTCGTTGGGAGCTGCATAGGCTCCCGTCGAGGCTCCAGACATGAAGGCTCCACAGCTCCGGCCGGTGGTGCCAAATCATGCCCTTCGCCTGCAAGAGAAGGTCTCTCCGTAATGGTATCGGGCCACGTGGGCAGCTGCACTAACTCTGGAAACCAAGTTTGGTTCTTCCAAAGTGGGGCCACCAGGAGGACTGAGCAACCGACTTCCCTGACCCATCTGATGACCTGGGGAAGCAGGGCAATCGGGGGGGAAGGCTACAGGTGAGAGCTGGGCCAATCATGGGCCAGTGCATCTCGCTGTATAGAGAAATAGATCGGACAGTGAGAGTTGTCTTCTGAGGCGAATAGGTCGACCTCTGCCTTCCCGAAGACAGACCAGATTTTCTGAACCATCAGAGGGATGTAGTGTCCATTCTCCCGGAGCTACATTGCCTCTGGACAGCATGTCTGTGCCAAGGATCAGACTGCCCCGGAACATGAACTGTTTTGATTGAGAGGAGTCTGCTCTGTGCCCAAAGTAGGAGGCGTCGAGCCATCCTGTAAAGGGAACATGACCTGAGACCACCTTGGTGGTTGATATAGGCTACCACCGTCATGTTGTCTGATCTGACCAGGATTTGGTGCCCTCTTTAAGTCCCCATGAAATCAAAATTAAAGTTTTTTGAAATGACGTCAACACAGAGTACCGCTGCATGTTTCTAAGCATTTCATGGGACCTTTAAGGCTGGCAGGAAGGTTTTCAGGACCAGAAAAACCGCCATCATTTAGAGGCAGTTGATTTGAAGGCGCCGCTTGTGGATTGACCAGGAGCCGGATGCCAGACAGCCCTCTAACAGGGCGCCCCAACCCATGTTGGAGGCATCCGTTGTAACTTCCTTCCTCCTGGAGGTCAGTCCCAACTGCATGCCTGGTTGAAACAGGCGAGAAGTTGTCCAAGGGGCCACAGCTTTGATACAGCAATGGGTTACCCTGACATAAAACCGACCCAGGCACCAGGCGTGGGACAGGACATGGGCTTTGAGACAAAATTGGAGAAGCCACATGTGAAGCAGGCCTAGAGGAATCACAGAGGAGGCGGCTGCCATTAGGCTGAGCATCCTCTGGAAACTCCTGAGGGGACACAAAGTCCCTGGCTTGAAAGATGCCACCAGTCACTGAATAGTCAGGGACCGTTCCGGCGTAAGCCATGCCCGCATCCGGGCCGAGTCTATAACAGTCCCCAGAAAGACTGCTCACTGTCTGGGAGACAATTGACTCTTGAGGCTCTCCAGATGGCTGAGCAACAGCGATCTGTGTGTGATTAGTTCCCGATCTGATCTGGCTAAAACCAACCAGTCGTTGAGGTAATTGAGGATGCGGATTCTCATCTGTCTCAGAGGGGAAAGAGCCGCGTCGATGCACTTTGTAAAAGTGCGAGGGGCCAGAGACAGTCCAAATAGGACTGTGTACTGATAGACCACTCCCTTGAACGTGAATCTCAAGAATGGACTGTGGCGGGGGGTTATGTGGATGTGAAAGTATGCATCTTTCAGATTTACTGTCAGAAACCAGTCCTCGGGACAAACCTGCGCAAGGATCTGTTTCAAAGTTGAAGTCTGAGATCTAGAATAGGTCTGAGCCCGCCATCCTCTTCGGCACGAGGAAGTAGCGGCTGAAAAGCCTGACTCACTGCTCGCTAGAGGTACGGTTTCCACGACACATTTTGGAAGCAATGTCTGTACTTCGGACTGAAGAACATGAGCTTCGTTGTTCAATACCGAAGTGTGAATAATACCTCTGAAACGAGGTGGCCTGTGAGCAAACTGGAGCGAGTAACTTAGTTTTATTGTATTTAGAACCCAACTTGAAACACTGGGAATGGCTGCCCAAGTCTTGAACCGGGTGGCAAGAGGTTCTAATTTTACGAATGGAAGTTCGCCTGTACGAGGGTGGGGAACTTGCATTAGGAAGAGTGAGGAGAGGAGAAATGCTCTTTGTATGTGTCTGCTATCAGCGGTAGTTTGCTTGGGCATGCACTGATCTTGAAGGACATGCCCAGCTTGAATAAAAGTTCCATCACTCAGTGTTGAACGGAGGGATGGAGAGTGAGCGCAAGCTTTCTTAGAGGGAATTCCAGCCTCAGCGAGAACTGATCTTCCTTTTCTTCTCAAAAGTGCTTCGCTAGATCAATGCTCTTTCAGTGAGAGCAGTCAGCCTCCATGAGCACAGCGTGGGCGTGGCCCAGTCTTTGCTGCACGCATCTTTAGATCCGCCTAAAAGGATAAAACCGTTCGATGCAGACGAGGGGCACTAATCCTCACGAGTAAAACACACTGGCAGATCAGTGTGTTGCAGGAAGAGTGAAGCACGTGGGACCTATGCCGGTGTGAAATCGCTCCAGCCCTATTTCTCAGCCCCGCGACTTCACAGTTTCATCCTCCGAGGCAACTGGGAGGGGAGAACATTAGCGCGGGAGGGGCGGGGCCGCCTTCATTGAAAAAGGCGAACCGTGAACGAAGCAGAGCGAGATACACGCTCTCATCGTGAGAGCGATCTGTCTCAGTAAGCACAGCCCCAGCGTGGGCATGGCCCAGGCGAGCAGTGCACTCAAAACAGAAGCTGTCAGCGATATAGAATCGTTGGTGACAGCTTTCTCCTTTGATCTGACTGAAAAGATTGAACGGCTCGAAGCAGACGAGGGGCGCTGATCTTTATGTGTAAAACACACTAGCAGATCAAAGAGCTGCATGGAGAGTGAAGAACGCGGGACCTGTGCCGGCATTAATCACTCAATCCTGATCACTCAACCAGTGAGTTTGCTGTTTCTTGAGAAACGGGAGGGGTGGGGTCGCCTTCATTGAAGAAAGCGATCCGCGAGCGAAGCGGGGACAGACTCATGCTTTCACAGTGAAAGCAGCCTGTCTCAGCGAACGCAGCCTCAGTGGCGCACACACAAATATGAAGCTATCAGCAATACAGAATCATTGGTGACAGCATTCTACTCCAATCCGCCTAGAAGGATTGAGCCGCTGGGGCGTTGATCCTTATGTGTAAACACACTGGCAGATCAAAGTGGTGGGGGAGAGTGAACATGCGGGCTCTATGCCGGCGTGAGTTCACTCGGTTGCTTAGCTCCGTGACTCGCTGTTTCTTTCTCTGAGCTTGCTGAGAGAGGAGAAATGAGGGCAGGGCTGCCTTCATTGAAGGCAATTCGCGAGTGGAGAAGAGCGAGGCTCATGCTCTCAGTGAGAGCGCAATCTCTGCATGGGCGCTGCCCAGACAGGCGATGCACTCACTGTGCCTTTCTGCATCGTGCAGGGCTTCCCTGGTCCCTCGTGACGCGACATTTGAAACGTCACTAGGAAATTTGCTCAGAAATTTGCTCTTTTAGTGCACCGGATAGCCGCAGGGGAAGACTTCTGGCTTCTGGCTTTGTAGTCCAGCATCAGCGAAGAGATGATCTTCGTCGCTGAAAGAGAATATACTGATGAAATGATGCTCTGAGCCGACTTATATAGAGGTCGGCTCTGCCCATTCTGGCAGGCTAGAGCGCCATTGGTTTGTGCAGCTACACAAACGTGAACAAATCAGGCTTCAGTATCAGTGTAAACAGGAGTTTCCACATACACAACGTGAGAGAACGTTCGAAAGGGAACTCAGAATACACCTTACTGATGATGCAAACTATATACATGCACGCACATGAAACCAGAATACTGCACGTGGTCTATTGTCTCATGACCAAATTCGGTGTCTAATTAATAAAATATACTATGTACAGATAAGCAGATGAGTCCAGAATATGCTCTCAGTGAGAGCGCAATCTCTGCATGGGCGCTGCCCAGACAGGCGATGCACTCACTGTGCCTTTCTGCATCGTGCAGGGCTTCCCTGGTCCCTCGTGACGCGACATTTGAAACGTCACTAGGAAATTTGCTCAGAAATTTGCTCTTTTAGTGCACCGGATAGCCGCAGGGGAAGACTTCTGGCTTCTGGCTTTGTAGTCCAGCATCAGCGAAGAGATGATCTTCGTCGCTGAAAGAGAATATACTGATGAAATGATGCTCTGAGCCGACTTATATAGAGGTCGGCTCTGCCCATTCTGGCAGGCTAGAGCGCCATTGGTTTGTGCAGCTACACAAACGTGAACAAATCAGGCTTCAGTATCAGTGTAAACAGGAGTTTCCACATACACAACGTGAGAGAACGTTCGAAAGGGAACTCAGAATACACCTTACTGATGATGCAAACTATATACATGCACGCACATGAAACCAGAATACTGCACGTGGTCTATTGTCTCATGACCAAATTCGGTGTCTAATTAATAAAATATACTATGTACAGATAAGCAGATGAGTCCAGAATATTAACACAAACCACAAAGTTTCACCTAAGCCTTTTTCTCCCATAGATAACCAAGCGTGGTAAAGTTAGTTTTAGGTTTGATATTCGCTATTAGGGGTAGTATTGTCTAATATTTCACCTTAGACAATACTACCCTTAAGTATGTACAGTACACAAATATATTTTTTTTAATTACAGTAATTCATCAAAATGGTTTTTTTCGAGTTCCAAATACTGTAGTATATTCCTAGTGACCAGAATGACTTACTACAACTGAAATTGTCCAATATATTCCTTACTGTACATACAGTACATAATTATTCTTAGAAAAATTACTGAAAATCGCCTAAAGTTTTTTTTTTCTTTTTTCATGTTCCAAAAAAATACATTGGATATTTTAATTCTGTGAGTGGATTGTCAGACAGTCTCTTGGGCATCGTGCGATAGCTCGTCTTCTCCGGTTAAAATTTGCAGCTACAATACACGTAGGCGGTTTTGAATAAATAGTTTTATGACTATATAAAGTGGTTGCATATTGTTAAAACTAATCGGGGTAGTGATATTTTGTAGGACAGTCGACTCTATAGAACAGTGGCAAGGGAAAGCGAATGTCTGGTGAATATCGAACCTAAAACTAACTTTATGGCACTAGAAAAGCGATTATAAAGAAAATGCAGAGTGTTGCATTCTTCTGACCTCATCTGCTTGCCTGTATAGTTTATATCATCAGTAAGGTTTATACTGAGATCTGAGGTCTTAGGTTTATGTCTCTGTATTAGTTCATTGAGGCGTGTTAAGCGTCGTTGGGGATTATGCTCCGTACCGTGGGGAGATGGTGGGCTGGGCTCAGGGTCCTAAGTGGGGCTGGTGTTGTTGTCAGCGACAATCCTGGAGTGTGATGTATGAGGGAAACCCCAGTATTACAACTCAACTTTATATCATGGCTTGTGTGATGCTAAGGAAACTAAGCAACCGAAAACAATGTATGTCTTAGATGTAATGTTAATTCTGTCATCATTTAAATGTTTTTTTTTTTTCAAAAAACTTTTTCTTCAATATTCTCCAGACCCAGAGAGAATGAGGTATGATTTATCGGACCCTGCCAGACACATTGCATTGAAAGAAACCAGCTATTGGGAGCGCAAGTGATACTTCTGAGTTAAGCGTCTTCAGTATGTTTAGAATGCTGCTGTGAGACTTTTAACAAACACTAGTAAACGGGATCATATAACTCCTGTGTTGATATCTGTGCATTGGCTACCTGTCACGGGCGCGGTGTGTGGAGGCAGGCAGGAGGACGAGGACGACAAGGATTCCAATAAAGATATTTAATGTAGACACAACAAGGCAGATTCAGGAAGATGAGACACACACACACACACTCGGGGTAACATTCACAATAACCGACAAACCAAAATACCAGAGACAGGAACTAATATAGGGCAGATAACGAGGGGCAGACAGGTGAGCACAATGAGGTGATTAACTAATAATTAGCACGGGCTAAACCAACAAAAGGGGAAGAAACCACAATAAACAGTCCAGAGGGGCGTTACATTACCTGTAAAATATCGATTACATTTCAATATATATAAGGGATATGTTAATTCCATACCAACCGCATCGATCATTGCGCTCTTCTAAGAGGCTGTTTTCCCACGGTCTCGTCAAAGGCAGTGTGGAGATCGTGCCTTTTTTGTAGTGGCCCTGGTACTTTGGAATGCTTTGCCATTTACTATAAAATTTTTAAAAAGGACTTAAAGACTTACTTAGTTTTACCAGGCTTTCGGCATTTGATTGGTCGGACAACTGTGAATGACTTTTTTTATTGTTTTATGTTTTTGGTGTTATGCTATTAGTGTTCTATGTTTTTCTTGTTGTTTAGATTTTATGCTTCTTGTGTACAGCACTTTGGTCCATTTTTATGGTTTTGAAAGTGCTTTATAAATAAAATTGAGTTGAGTTATGTGTCTTCAACTACAGTACTCTGTACTTACATTTAAATTAATATTTGATGATATGTACTTGTTTACATATATGTTTTTACCTTGTACTTATATTTAAAAATACCCTTATGTATCTACATAATTAATTTCTGTATTTACACCTATAATTACACTGTCGACCCAACACCTTCACCTTAACACACCCTTAATGATGATGATATGATGATAAAACTTTATTGTCATAAACCTAACCATACCAACAAACCTGTCCCTGAACTTAACTGTATCCCACCTCAATAGCAGCAAAAGTGTTTTGCAATTCAACATGAACACAACAGGTATGTTGTACCTACCTTTTTTTTTTTTTGACGCAAGTAGTTAAAGTTCCTAATATAAAGTCATATAAATGACCAATGCATCAAAAACAGAGAGACAAATATTATATCAGTGGTAATCAACAACATGCTATAGATGCTGCTGACAGAGCTCAGGTTTTATCACATATTTCTTTAATTAATGAATACCTGGAATTCAATTTCATGTACAACAAGAAATAAAAAGTATACTCAAGGGCACATAAGTGATGTGGATAATTGTCACATAATTGTGTGAAACTTTTATCCTTCTTTTTGTAGACTGTGGGACTGTAATATTGGAGAGGAAGGCTGTGCTGCTCTGACTTCAGCTCTTAGGTCAAACCCCTCACACCTGAGAGAACTCAATCTGAACTATAATAAACCAGGATGTTCAGGAATGAAACAACTCGCTGCTCTACTGAAGGATCAGCGTTGTAAATTGATTAAATTAATGTGAGTGTAGATGGTTTATTATATTTTCTCATTTAAATCTAAGTTAATATGCTAGTTTTCAGTTATTTACCTCAAAGTGTTTTTTTAACTCAAACCCTGTGAGATGTAATTTATCTGGTTTGGGTTTTTTTTTTTTTTTTTTTTTGCAATAACACAAGTGGACCAATTATCCACTTTATACATGTCACAGATGCATAGCCACACACTTTTTCTACTTCAACAACTGCTTATTAATATTTATGACTTTGCTCTTATTCCTGTTGATTGATAAGAATTGTTATAAGTGACAGGAGATTTGTTACAGGCTGTTTGACTGCAGTATTGGAGAGGAAGATTGTGCTGCTCTGATTTCAGCTCTGAGATCAAACCCCTCACACCTGATAGAATTGAATCTGAACTACAATGAACCTGGAGAGTCAGGGGTGAAGCTGCTCTCCGCTCTACTGAAGGATCCACAATGTAAACTGGAGAAACTCAAGTCAGTATTCATAATTTCCTTTTCTTATTTTTTGGAGAATAACACAAACAAACTTTGGGACAATGATTTATTTTTTCTGTATATTCTTTGTATAACTAAAGCCTGATAAAGGGTGTTTTCACACTTGAGTCCTCTTTTAAAAGAACCAAACCCAGACCCCTTTAAAGTATAAAAGGACCCAGTTTTCTTTGTTCACACTGTCCCGGTTCCTGAAAGAGAACTCAGATCCTTTGTTGGTCCACTTAAGCAGTAATGGTGTCTCAGACCTCTTTGTGTTCAGACTGTTGCTTTTTGGACCTAGTCCAGTTCAGTTTTGATGGCTGACCCTAAGGCCTCCAAAATTCGATCCTATTCACTTACAATGTATGTGCATCACTAACCAAGAGATTTGTTTGTAAAGATTATTATTATTATCATTATTATTTTGTAAAACAACATTGCTACAAATACTGTTGTATGAGCTTACATGGAAAATATTCCTAAGTTTATCCTTTGCACAAAAATATAAGTTTTGTACACCTTTGTAAACAATATTTATTTTGAATTGTTTTTCTTGTTTATGTCATCATGTTTATTTTATAGCACAAGGCATTGATGACATATAATATAATATCAAATCAAATCAAATATAATATAATAAACTACTTTCAATTTTTCAGATACAGTACAGTAGGTATCCTTAAAAGCAGCATTCAAGTAAGGAATGGAATAATCAAATGTAAAAAATAAAACTGCATATTAGTCATTGTATGAATAATACAGATTCTTCTGATTCTCATATTAGGCTGCCATTCTAGAACTAATGCACAGTACAAATAATACAGAAATTGATACACATGCGATTTCTTTCCCAGATGTTTTCATTTGATTGAGACAAAACCAATTGTGTTTATGTGAACCATGGGTGTTTTTGACAGTTTAAACACAATAGATGCTAAAAAGAGTGTAGTTTTATACCCCCGCTGGGATGTACGTGCTCGTTAAACCATATATCAAAACGTTTAAACTGGCAAGGCACACAGCTCAGCTCTTTTACACAGTTTGGAAGCGGTTGAAATTAAAATGAACGAGCTTACACTGTGAGTGAATAATTTGTAGAGATCTGCCTGAAGAAGCAGATTATGAACAGCTTATTTGTACAGAGACATTTAATGAACAAACTACATCGGAATTCGCGAATAGAAAAATCAAATGATTCCTGGCCAATTTTTGTTCACAATGCACGTTTTTAATGAACCGTAGCTTTAAACGAAAGCAAACTGTACTTAGACCACTTGCTGAGATGGTCTCGGTTCGGTTTGCTTCTGAGGGGTCTGAAATTGTTTGGAGTGTTTATGTATGGGCCAAAAATCAAGCAAACCGTGCTCAGACCCTTGAAAAGGACCAAGTGTGAAAACACCCAAAGACTCTATTTCTCACACTGCAATAAATCCCTGTAAATGAGAGATACACATGAGAAAAGTGACAAACATTTTTATGCTAAAAACCTGGGTATCTGCATATGAGATGCTACATAAGACCAGATTTGGAAAAAGTATGGATAGATGTTTGATGTCATATGCTGGAATTATATAATATTGGACAGATCATTTTTAACATAATTGTAAGCATACAATTTGGACTATTTTTATTCTATGGGGAGTTTTGGAATGTTAAATCAAAAATGGCTACTTAAATGGACATAGTCATTAGTGAAACTAAATGACTTAAAATTTTGTGGTACGTTTGTGTTTGTTAGGCTGTATGTGTGATATTTTTCTTCGATCTTGCTATAGGTTGTCTAATTGCAGTATTAAAGAAAAAGGCTGTGCTTCTCTGGCTTCAGCTCTGAGATCAAACCCCTCACACCTGAGAAAGCTGGATCTGAGCTGTAATAAACCAGCAGACACCGGAGTGAAGCAGCTTTCTGCTCTACTGAAGGATCCACACTGTAAATTGGAGAAGCTCAAGTGAGTGTAATTATTTTGCAGTATTATCAAATAGATGTGCTGCTTGTGTGCACTCTCGCACTTGCAACAAACTGCAGCTGAAGGGCATAAAAGTGAGAACTCTTGTAATTTCATGACTTCTGTGTTGGTTAGCACAGCACTTACACACACACCCCATCTAACCTTGTTCCTCTATTCCCTGCTGAGGGTATGTGGGTGCACATTCACACCATCAGTGCACTGGATTCACACACACACATCCATTCCATCTTTCATCCCCTTACAATAGTTCACATTGTGCACATTAACACATACACACTTAACACTCAAATGTTCATCATTCATTTTCTGTATTGGTCTACTGTGCTGAAATGCAAGTGAAAAGTATATTTCTTCTTTTTTGAGGCTATGGAAATGCAGAATTGGAGAACAAGGCTGTGCTGCTCTGGTTTCAGCTCTGAGATCAAACCCCTCACACCTGAGAGAACTCAACCTGAGATCTAACAAGCTCGGTGATTCAGGAGTGAAGCTGCTCTCTGATCTACTGCAGGATCCACACTGTAAATTGGAGGAACTACTGTAAGCTTATTTTAATATATTATGTATTAAAGAACAATTTGGTAGAGATGTCCAAGCAACAATTGACCCAATTGACTTTAATTGTATGGACAGAAAAACACTGATACATTTTGCTAAATATCTCCTTTTGTGTCTTCATAAGCAGCTGACATTTGGTTGTGAAAAAGCTGAACTACAAAGGTCTCAATTGTGTTTTTGTAGGACAGAGCTTGAAAAAGAGAAAGTTCCTTTCAGGGACTATTACAAATACACAGATCTCCTGTTCTGTATAATGTATAATATTGTGCAATTAAGAAAGACATGTCACTGGAATGATGATTTGTTTGATTCTCTCTGAAGTTTGGCTGAATGCAGTTTTGGAGAAGAAGGTTGTATTGTTCTGGCTTCAGCTCTGATGTCAAACCCCTCACATCTTGATTCCTCAATTTGGACAATAATGAACTAGGGCACTCAGGAGTGAAGCAGATCTCTGATCTACTGCAGAATCCACTCTGCAAACTGGAAAAACTATGGTGTGTTTGTTATATTATTGTGAAAATATGGTAATATTTCTGAAGAAGCACAAGCATTTTATCCAAAGTGGCAAAGCATACAGTACTTTTTTTTTTTTTTTGGGAAAACATCTCCAGGTGAAAGCATCTGAAATGGCAAAGCATACAGTTCTTTTTTTTTTTTTTTTGGTAAACATGGAAATTGGCAACAATACAAACATAAAATTGAAGCTCAAATAATGTGTAAATCACTTATTTTTCTATAGTAATACTGTCCAACAGTGAAACCGATAACGTTTTCGAAAGAGGCGGCATCTCTTTTGCCTCTATTTGGTTAACGCTGTGCTTGTGACTATATTTACAATTCAATTTACAATATTTACAATTTTCTTCCCCTTGTGTTGGTTATGCTGTTTAAGCTTAGTAATTAGTAAAAAACATACATGACAGGTTACACACCAACACACATAAATGTTTACATGAAAACCTGAGTTGTTCTTTATCTAAACCCAATGCAGGTTGTCTAACTGCAATATCACAGAGGAAGATTGTGTTGCCCTTGCTTCAGCTCTGAGATCAAACCCATCACACCTGAGAGACCTGAATCTAAGTAAGAATAAACCAGGAGATTCTGGAGTGATGCTGCTCAGTGCTCTGAAAAACGATCCACGCTGTAAACTACAGTGAGTGTCATTTTATGTTTACATTTATTTAATAGACACGTTATCCAAATGAGCTTACACCTTTTTTAAATTTCTTTGGTACTATTTTCACAAAAATGTGGAACTTTTTCAAAACTCCACACAACAGATCATCAAAAATGCACTTTTTTTTTTCAAACATTTCAGCACATTTTGAATTGTGTTAGCACAATTCAGCAAATCACAAACATATCTTTTCACTACAGATAAGTTTTTAATTTATATCAACAATTCATTCACAGCAACAGCCTTTCATAATGCTTTTACTATTCATTTGCATCTCTCTTCATTCAGTTTAATATTTTTCTCTTTTAATCCAAATGGTCTTAATGGTTAATCACTGAATAATTTGGTGCCTCTATAGCTTTATATAGATATAGATTCTATAGAACTGGTTGACATGTAACTGGCCTTACCATGGTAAAGACTGCCAAATTACTGTAACTGACCCTTCATCTGAAAATTTCAGCTGCAGTACAGATTCAGTCATATGGTACAATTAATACATTTATTGTATTGACAGCAAACTTATTTCGGTCCATTGTTCAAGACATATTAGACAGCCAATAGATTGCATCTTTTCATTATTAAAAGGCTGGAATACACTATGTAACATTTACAATCTGAAAAGATTTTAAAGCACTTGGCATCGTACACTTGCCAACTTTGTAAATGGTTACAGAGAAAAACTGAACATCATACACTAAACCCCTCACATGTTCTCCACTCAGCATTTGAGTGGCCCCGCCTGCAGAACTCAGAGGAGGAGAGCCACCTTTGTTCCCAAAGCCATTGCATCGGCTAGATAGTTCCTCACTGGAAGATCTAGACCATATGTATACTTTTTTATTTGCAACATGGAAATGAGGAAGGCAGTCCTTGCGGAGCGCCGGTGCATCATGGTTAAAAGCTCACGTATAGAAGCGTCAATAGTCAGCTCTATAGAAATAGAAATGGGAGTTTCTATGGGATGAGGCAGATCAACTGGAGAGTTATTTTTATCTTTTCTCATTATGTTGAATTATTATTATTAAACCGACCACGGTTTTCCACAAATAGAAGCACAAAGCTGAATCCAGTCGATTATGTGATCCTTCCTCACAGCATTATCATCAAGCCCAGAATCATCACCAACATCAACAGATTCTGTTGATGTTCTGTTCATGTTGATGACACCCAGTTGATGGTAGGTTTCTACACTAATGCCAGTTTTTGTACTCTCTAAAATCTCAAAAATATCTGCAATAACTGAAATTATTTGGGTTACGTTCCCCAACCAACCAATGACTTCTATGAAGAACAGAACAATCCAGGGCCGCGTTTTCCAAAAGCATTGTGAGCCTGAGTAGACTGTGGAGACCTTTGGTGCAATTGGTTTACTATAAACTTAGGCTTGCAATGCTTTTGGGAGTCAAGATTTTCTCTGTGATTACAAAATAAACACAAGCCTTGAAAACCTCCACCAGGTGTGTCTAGAGACGTCATCAACCTAGAATCTCATCATTAATGTTGATGGCTCCTGGCTTAATGATGAAACAGTAAGGATCAGGATCAAATAGCTGAATTCAGTCACTATAAAATAATTCAACATAATAATGTGAATCTGTGAAAATATCTTGGAACTCTCCAGTTGATCGGACACATCCCATAGCAAACTCCAGTATCCACAAGTATAGGTCTCTAATGAAAAAAAAGGGGGCGTTTTCCAATGATTGGGTGTTTTCAAACAAGGATAGGCGTTTTTTTAACTATCAAAACAGTTAAAGTACTCAAAAGTACGGAAAGCCCTAAGAGGCCATGCAGTATAATTTCCCTTTTTCTTTCTTGTTTTTCTCATGATGGCAACTGTTTTGTTGTGTCTAGATCACGATAAAACAATTAGTGGTAACACTTTACAATAAGGTTCCATTAGTTAATGTTAGTTAATGTATTAACTAACATGAACGAACAATGAACAATACATTCATTACAGTATTTATTCATCTTTGTTAATGTTCGTTAATGAAAATACAGTTGTTCACTGTTAGTTCATGTTAAATCACAGTACATTAACAAATGTTAACAAGCACAACTTTTGATTTTAATAATGCATTAGTGTAAACCCTCTCTCCCGGGTCTTCACCGCCACACTTCGTTCTTGTTCCGAGTGGGTCTCCGGCATGGGAGGCGGATGCACTAACAAGGAGGCTAAAGCATCAGTCGCTAGTGCATCTCTTGAGATCAGGGGAGTGAGGTTTACCTGCACAGCATCTACTCGCTGGCCTCCGTTACACTAGTAAATGTTGAAATGAACATTTAAATGCTGTAGAAGTATTGTTCATGCTTAGTTCATGTTAAAGGCACAATATTTAAGATTTTCGTAATAAAATATCCAAAAACCACTTGCACAGTGTCATATATTTCATGCAGTTGTGTACTTGCGTTGTCCCAAAAGTTCCCAAGGATTTGTAAATTTTAAATAATGGCTCGTCCCGTTTCATCGGTTTATTGCAAACCGATGCTTTTAGAAACTATGGCAACACACGTGGACAAAAACGCTGCTGTACAGTTAAACTAAATTCATTACGGCTGTCACGAATAAAATGAAAATGAAATGAAAAGTGTTGACTGCAACATTACATTTAGACCATCAATCTTTTTCCGTGTTTTTACAGTGTTGCGCGTTATAACCAATCACACACGAGTCTGTTGAGCTTATGAACGCAGTGGCCAATCAGAGGCGTTCAGATAAGTCATCGCTGAAACATGGAGTTTTGTTCAGTGCGTGTGCTCGCTGACTGAATTCTGCTTTCTCGAGGATTCTCTCATCATAAACAACAAAGTGCAGATGTATGTATGATGTATGTAGGAGATTAATTCACCAAACAGTGTATAGACCACTTTACTGATTATAAGGGGAGGTTTTGAGAGTGCTATGTACGGTTCTTTGACAATGTAAATGTTCTTTGCTCACTTTCTCTGTATAATTTATTCGCTGTTTGAATAACTTTGGAAGGTACAGGTAATAAAAAAAATTAATTAATTACATCCGTGAACATGATTTGTGAATTCCATACGTCTCTGGATGGTGAAAACCATAGATATGTATAAAACCACATCTCCCATCGTTCAACTCTTCTTCATAGCGTCATCAAGCTTCAGCCTTTGTTATTGTTTAGAAAATGCGACCACTCGTGTCGAAAACTTACATATTGTGCCATTAACTAAAGTAGTTAATTCATGTTAACTAATGAACCTTATTGTAAAGTGTTACCCAATTAGTTATGTCAAGATCATGAGAAATCAAGGAATCAAGATATAATGCTGCATGCTTTAGGACTTCTGTAAAACTGGGAAAAACGTTTTTTCCGAGTGCATAGGCATAGACGAATACACAAACATATTAATCATGTATACATTTTGTGAATACATAGCCTTAAGAATGATTTTGACAGACGATAATTCTTGTGACCCAGCCCAACCTAAAATCAGTTACTGACTTATGTCAGCGATTGTAATTACTGTAAGGATAAGGTCAGACAAATGACAAATGTGTATGTAAAATACAGACTACAAACAGTAGCTATCTTTATTAGAGAAATCTTTCATAAATCATATTTTGTCTTCTCGTGCCCTAAGCTACAGGTTTTTTATAATAGTTGATGTGCTACTTGATAATGCAGAACACAATGGCACTCCGAAAACTTTAAACGATGGGATCACTTTTTGATCATATAGACACAGTAGTCACAACTTGATGACAAAACTAAAACTGGTGATCCAACAAATAGAATAGCGAGTGTTTGTATGTTATAGTAGCCTAATGTTATAGTAATAGACAATGCTAACATTTAATAACACATCCCTGCATGTAATTATTTAGCCTAAATGCTATCTTTTTTTCTCTCTCTGCTGTCCAATTCTGAAAGAAAACGTGCCCGGACTAACTAATGAATGAACGCATGCAGTTTTTTCACATGCAGTTGATTGACTTGTTAAGTTGTGGATATTTTAGCAAACAGTTTGGTTCATACATTCAGTGTATCAGCATTAAAGAGGGCAAATGTTATCATTTTACCAAACTGTGTACGTTTCAAACAAACAGCATTTCAATCCATGATGTTCTTTCTCCAACCATGCAATAAATGAAGGTCGCAGAATAAGCGCAGTTTCATAACGTATTTAATTCAACTGCTCAGGTAATGTTAGAGGTATGACCCATTCCAGAATTATGATTTAAAATCAGTAAGAGCTAGAAATCTATCTTCGTATTACAGGTAGCTTTATATTACGAGACTACTTTCTATGTTCTATGTTTTGACGTTCTCGCACCCTAAAGTTCCTTGCACACCGAGTCTGAAATTTCCATATACGGTTTTTCATTTTCGTCATCCTAAAAATTTCGTCACGCACAGAAACCTTGCACATGGAGTCCGATGCGTATGAATTAATCCGTTGCGAAAAAAATTCACAAAATAATACAAAATGGAGTCTTCAAGCTGTGAGGATGATTTTGTTGTCCTCTCTCTTCTTAAAAAGAGAAAAGAAAGATGAAATATTGGGTCCATACAAACCAAGGAGAGTTCCACTTCCTTATCAAGGAGCTGCGGGATTATCCTGAGCGATTCAAAGTTTACTTTAGGATGTCAGTGGCTCAGTTTGATGCATTTCTAGCGATACTGGAGCCACATATTAAAAAGAAGACCACCAATTTCCGTGAACTCAGTGTGCAAGGACCTATACATTGCTTTGTGCTGCGAGAAGTGGATCAACTTGTCAGACGCCATTCTGGATTTGGGCTTTCGCTTGTACGGTGGCTCTGAATTGTCAAAACGCCTCTAAAAATGCTTGCTACGGATGCAAATAATGCAGAAAATCGAACCTGATCCAAATTGTTTTATGACGGACTAAAGTTTCGGAGGCAGTGTGTAAACGTGATTGACACAACGTGAGGTCGTATTTATTTTTTAACGTGCGAAAATTTCGGACTCAGTGTGCAAGGGCCTTAAGTCGAAGTAGGTTGCTTGGAGCATTTTATAACTAACTGGTTAGCTTGAGAGAAAATTCACACAATTTAATCAAAATAGTTAAACAACTGGTAGTTTACCATAATCCGCTTCATAAACATTGTTCATATACATGCAATCTCTCTCAGTGTTTTTCAGGTTATGGCCCACTCAATTTGATAAAATCAGGTACAGAGGCTGAAAAATGCCCTGAAATTGGGAAACGCCTTTTTTGGTTCTGCAGAGACCTCATTCTGGTGCTCCATCGCTAGTTAGATCTGACTTCTGCGTGAGCTCTCAACCAGTGATGCACTGGAGCTCTGCAAGGACTGCCGCCCTCATTTCCACGTAAAAGTAAAAAGAAGTAAATAAATCCAGAAATCAATGCATGTGGGAATAAATAAATATAAAATATAAATGAACACATAAATACATTTAAAAATTAAAATTAAAATAATAAAATAATAAATGATAGAATAAGTAATTAAAAATGTAAAAAAAAGAATAAACATAAATGTAAAAATCAATACAGAAAATAATAAAGGAAAAAGTAATAAAACAAATGCAGGATTAAATGTTATTACAAATTAATTAGATTTGTTTTATCAAGTCATTAATTAATTCATTTGTTCATTTATTTATTCATTCATTCATTTACTTATTTATTTATTTACTTACTGCAGGTTTGGTCCTGCATACAGTATGTTTTAAAATCGGCTCAAAATATAAAAATGTCTGATATCCTCTGACTGAATGGAATCTAAAGAAGAGGTAGTCAACCTTGCTTCCAGAAATCACTTGACACTTAAATCATTAAATCTTTTTATTATTATTATTATTTTTTATTTTTTTTATAATCTAAGAACCTAGCACATGCATTGTGAACTAGATGGTTATTTTTCATTATCTTGGCCATCCATCTTTGTGACTGACAAACATATATGTAATTAGAATTTTTTGATAACTGTTTATTCGTGTCTCAATTCCAGATGTTTTAACTGGTGAATACGCTGGGAGGACAAGACAAAAGATTTAAGAGAAATACTATGTATACTGCATTGTACAGCCATCATGAAAGGCATTCTAACAGGGACTCTTGTAAGGACTCTTCATCTGCCCAGGAAAGTCTTAGACCACCAGGTCTGAGGTGTCACACTTACTAATGGGTGACCCTGGCTGTCTCATTCAACTTGGGACAGCACAAGACCAGCACTGACCAGATGTGGTTACAGCGCTCAATACAGCCCTAAGATCCTGAAAATGAATCTAGTAATAATAGTATTAACTAATAGCATTAATGTGTGAGCTATATACATTTCGAAGTTTCTAAATCCAGAGCATGGCCCAGCTAGACACACTTCTCCTCTGAGCTCATGCCACTGAAATGAATTAGTACTCGGGAGAAAGAAAGATCCACCCATGTTAGGCTCTGTTTTTTCTCTCCATTTATCATTTCACTTTTGAAAAGCATTACCATGGTGAATCCTTCTGTTATTGTAGATTTGGCTCACTCTCTGATTACACTCTCAGTCATCTCACAGACCTTTGTTATCATTACAGTTTTGGTGTTTTATTTTGTTAGTTACCCTTTGTTTCTTTTCAACATTCATATCAGTTTTTTATATTTAACCTTTAGTACTGTTCATTGCTTAAAAAAAATTCCTCAACACCTTTTTATGTGTATTTTTAAATATGTGTTTATCTTGATACAAGCCCATTTTTGAATGAAGAGCTGCACTTTGATTATCTTTGCTTAAAAGTTCCTTTCAATACACATTAGTATTGTTCGATATCGTAACAAAAATTGTAAATAATATTAAACGGTAATGACAAAAAAAAAATCAGAAAATGCTGATCTAATCCAACAAGCCAAAATCTGCTTAACAAGATGTTTGAAATATAAGGTAATGAACATGTTCAGGGCTTCAATACAAAGCATTATGGGCTTAAGCACAAGATACCGATTGACTTAAATTCAGTAAATATTTTATGTCCTATAAATAAAATAAAATGATGAATACTCTGTTGTAATAGAACATAGTGAATTACTAGTAGTGATTGTAACAGTTCAGGTTTACGTGTGCATGTGCGCCCTTTTGTGCAGATTTATATTTTGTAATTGATTAATCTCAAATATGTGCAGAGATGAGTACAAATACATAAAGTATTTTGTTACAAATGTATTTTGTAAAAAACATTTTGTTACTTGCTCATCAAATCTATCAAAATAAAATACAAATGTGTGAGGAAATGTATTTAATTAAAATACAAGCAATTTTTAATTTGAAAATTCAAAAATACATTGCGTGTACAAAATGTACCAGCAATCATTTGAACAAGTGCAAGACAGTGTTATTACAGTAGTGTTAGATAGAGATTTAGTAACAGTGGAGTTAGATACTGTACACACGTAAGAGAATGAGAAGTGCTTTCCCTAACAGTGTCAGAAAACAAATGTGCAAGCATTGTACCTTTAGGAGAACAACAGCTTGTCACTGGGGAAGTGCCCTCAAAAGGACACCTTAAAAGTTCCTTCCAATACTCAATTTTTTGCACTTTTTTTTTACTTCATACTTCATTTTACAAAACAACATATTCTGTAACCCTAGACACTAAAACAAATTATATGCAAGCATTAGCCAGGATAGTGTCAATTAACAATAAGAACAAATATGAAAATTTAGTTGTTAATGTTAATGACACAGACAATCAGCAGGTTTATTAGCCTGCTGTCACTTTAAGATGGACACAAGGATCCAATATATTGATCCATATTTCTCCCAAATGTTTTTGTTCACTTAAGACCAACCAACTGTAATTATGTGAATACTTGCCAAGACATTTATTTAGACAGTTCAAGTGCAATACACCTCTAAAGAGAAATGAATAATGCATAAGGCGCCTGAGGCAAATTCAAAAAAAAAAAAAAAAATGTGGGGAAAAAAAGTAGGTAAGTTATCTAGCAGTCTAATGTCACTAATCAATAGCAGGTAAATTCACAAGTTCTCGAGCATCACCGCTATTTGCTAATTGCTTTATTTGTCTGTCCTATAATGACATTCAGTGAGCAATATCTGATAAACTGATAATCCAGTAAACATACTTTATTTTAGGGCAGTTTGCACTGAGCACCAAAGCAGCTTTCCAGTTGGGTCCAACCCTAGGCGAAATAAGACTCATATGGTTAATTCATTTATGGATCCAACAGGATGCGTCAAAAAAGGTTATAAGCTATATTTTGTTAAGTTGGTTAAGTTACTGTATTTTTTTAGAATAAAATGACATAGTATTTGATAAAGTCTCTCAAAATATTTAATTACAAATTACATCTGATTATTTTTCTTGTCCAGCAAAATAGAAATTACAAAATGAATTAATTTTACAAAAGCAATTAAAAACTGAAATGTAATTTAAATACCGTATCTGATGATGTTTAGGGGAGTTATTGGTGTTCACTGATTCTTCAACTTCAAAAACAGCTTGGGGAGTTTTTATATATATATATATATATATATATATATATATATATATA
>NW_015648750.1:25634-49415 GCF_001515625.1 Sinocyclocheilus rhinocerous | reverse complement strand
TATATATATATATATATATAAATATATATATAAATAAAACTGTTTAATTGTTGTCATAATTTTCATTTTCTGTCTTTAATGAAACTTCACTGACAAGATTAGCAGTGTGTGGAGGCTGTTGAATCTGACACAAAGACACTGAAGAGTCAATAAAAACTCTAAATCCAGCACAGAGGGGTTCAGTGAATGTGGAGTAAAATGTGTGTAAGTGTGTGAGTGTGTGTGTGTCAGAGACGCTGTAGAAGGACAGAGTGCCATCCTGCCAGTCCAGAAACAGTCCTACTCTCTTAGAGGAGAATGGGATGGGTATGTCAGTGCTTTTTTTATTGTGCCAGACAGTGAAAATCTCATCAGAGCAATCAAGGCTCCAGGACTTTTCATTGAATCCAAACCTACAATCATCACTTCCTCCTTTCCTGCTCATTCCTTTATGTGCCACTGATATAACTGCCCCCCTCCACCCGCTCCATTCGACCTCCCAGTAGTACCGTCCCGACAGACTCTCTCTACACACAACCTGAGGAAAGTAATCAAATCTCTCTGGATGATCAGGATAGGACTGCTGCTCCTCCAAACGTGTCACCTTTCTGTTCTGCTCAGACAGACAGAGATGAATGTTTACTGTGTTTGGATCCAATGTGAGATCACAGGCATCTGAACACAAGAAAAAAAACAGAGGGGAGAATGAGAACACAACAGTGACAAAAGGTGTGTCTGTGTGTGTGTAAACTTACATTTGCGTAGTCCTGCTATAATCATGACATCTCCAGCATGATCCACACTGTAAAGATAAATAAGGTCAATTTCTGCTTTTCTGATTCAATGAGAACATAAAATAAGTGAAATGTGAAAAGTAAATAAAATATACATTTCTGTAGAAAAACTTTCCTATTCATGGGAAGTATGCCCTCTTTCTTCTGTCTTGTGTGAGTTTGTTTGTCTTAGCACATGGCTTTGTTTCCTATACAATTCTCTTTCATTATTCCTCTGCTCCTTCATCCCCTCCTCTATCCCTTTCTGGACACAGTCCTCTTCAGGCACCCATCGCCTTCCTGACCACTACTTAGTCTCTGAGTCCAATCAGCGCTACTCCTCCCAGCAGAGGAACTCACTGTTTGCACTGGAGTGGATTTGGTTTTTGTTGCGTGAGCTTACAGTGTAACCTTCCTTCCCTTTTCTCGCTTAATAAACCTGAATTTATCCCTCCCCTCTCTGGGTCCTCTTTCCAGTGAACATGACTTGACAGCTGTGCAAAAGGCGAATAAAAGAGAGTGATGGAGCGCTTGTTGCATTGACTCTGTTGAAGACTTTGATTATGAAAGACGCGCATCACGTAGCACTACGCTACGTGCAGATGTCAGTATGAGGAAGCTGTACATCTGATTCCCACTGGAAGAATATAACTCACTCTTGATTCAGCCTCACCATCTCTATGTGCTCGGCTGCTGTCATTACAGAGACTGAACAGAGCTAAGGATATTCATCTCATCTGAGTACTATAAAGGAGCCCGTTGACTGACCACAATACCCAAACCTCTCTCATTGTAACCAAGCTCATCTTTCAGTATCCTGACATCCAACCACTAACTGAAGTGTATGTAAAGGCTGTCTTCCCTCACTACTGTTGATTATTGTACTTTATGATTATTAAAGCTGTTGAAACTGATACTCCCCTCTGCGTATTCTGACCGACACACCTGGTTCACTACGATACCTTACTAGCCCTAATAATTCAGGTAGCTTTTCGCTACAACAGCTCCTATACACTTTAACTTCTTTACACTTTGAACTCCAAATAACCAGGAAAAAAGTTAACCGTAATGCCCAACATACTTGAGTTTCTCCAGTTTACAGTGTGGATCCTCCAGTAGATCAGAGAGCAGCTTCACTCCAGAGTCTCCTGGGTGATTGTAGCTCAGATCCAGTTCTCTCAGGTGTGAGGGGTTTGACCTCAGAGCTGAAGCCAGATAACAACACCCTTCCTCTGTCACCATACAGCCAGATAACCTAAGACACGCACATCAATAGTAAAGACCCCAACACTAAAACACATCTTACTACCATGTAAAGGAAACATAAAGGTTGTGATATTTTCTTTTTCTATAAAAGATCTATTCATTTTCATTATTTTTTTTAAGGTTGATATAATAATTTGTCATTTTATGTACAAAAATCAATGAGCTAGAATACTTGTGTAATATAACTGATGTTCTTTCCACATACTTTAAAATGGAGCCAAATTTGGCAAAGATCTGATAAATGCTGTAAGGAGTGTTTCAAAAAAATACACTTTAAATAAAACTCTAAATTGCAGACAGGCACTAAGATGGACCATGGCAAATTCGATGTCACTGTACTCAGTATAGCTCAAGATATCTTACAAGACCAGTCTCATGTGTTTGTAAAATATAGAATTTTTATGACAAAATTCAAAACGGCAGAAGCCCAAATAGGAACATTGGATATCATTCAGCTCAGTATGCCCTACAGAATAAGAGAACAGTCTCTTGATTTCTCATTTCTAAAACTTCCAAATATTTATTTATTTAACCGGGACAGTGCTCATTAATCAACAGTAAAATACTGTAAATAAGCCAGAGTTAGCCCAAATGGCTAATTGTCATTTGTTGCCCCTTACCAGATTTTAAAAAGGCAACCTAAAAATCTAAAATACAGTAAATTAATCACACATAAACATACAATAACATTTACAATTAAACACTAAGGATAATAATGGCAGTATCATAAAGGGGGAAAAAATAACACATGATTACAATATGACTTGCTTTTAACAATTTCTTTAATTTATATTTAAATGTTAAATAATTTGTACTACTCCTTAATTCAGTTGGTAGATTATTCCAATAATTAATGGCTCTAATTGAGAAGACTGACCGTCCAAATGTTGTACGCCTAAACTGTACAGCACAGTCTCCTCTAGTAGTTGCTCTTGTTACTCTGCCATTATTATCCTTCTGCATTATAAACTGGCATAGTGGGGGAGGTCCATAACCATTTAAAATCTTAAAAATCAAGCAAGCATCAACCAAAATGTTTAATATTATCAAAACTCAATAAATTATGTTTTTGAACTATATTGCAATAATGATAATTATTACTCTGATCAAATATTTTAATTTATTTTACTGTTTGTAAACAGATTCAATTGATTTTAAAACGGTTGTGCTTGCTTGTGACCAACTCGTAAAACAATATGTAATATGAGAAAAAAATCATAGAGTGCATTAAGAGTTTTGCTGCTTCTGTTGTTAAAGCATGGTCTTATATGCCTGAAGTTAGCCAAGTTAAATTTAATAATTGTGGCTACCTTTTTAGCATGCTTTTGAAATGTCAGTTGGGAATCAAAAATTACTCTAAGTATTTAAAATCAGAAACAACCTTGAGCTTTTCTCCTTTAACAAATACATTAGGATGAGGAATCACTGTCGGTTTTTGTGAGAAATACATACAGACAGTTTTGCTCATTTTCAAATGTAAATACGAGTTACTCAGCCAACCTGAAACATGGACCAATACCTCAGTTAAAATGTTCACTGCTTGTTGTTTGTTTTTCGCATGCACATACAAAACTTGTCATCAGCATACATTTGAATACTAACAGATGAACAGACTAGCGGCAAGTAGTTTTAGACTTTTAATAACTTTTAAGAAGTTTTAAGCAAATGTAGCTATTATTCATATTTATTGAACAGCTGGTCATGCTGTGCTGAAACTGCTCATGTACCCTCTGGGCATCACTGCTATGACATATATCAAGTTTCATTTGGAGAAACTTTACATTGTGGAGAAACAGCCTCAAGTCCTGTTTGGAGTGCGTATGCATTAAATTCATTTAAGTATTATAAGAGAATGGTTTTGTCTGTCATGATGTTTTATACAATTTTTGCTATCATGGTCTAATGATGATCCGAACTAAATACGGTGAATATCTGATCAGCTGTCTAGGATGAAAAGGTTTTTCAGAATATTCAAAGTGGTATGTTTCAAGGCCAAAAGTTCAAACCATAAGTGAAATTTGCAGTATGATCAGAATGTCTTCTACCTGTGTGCCAAATTTCAAAGATTACTTTTCACTGTTCTGTGGCCTGACAAAGACTTCAAGAGTTGTAGAAGAAGAACGAGATTATCTAAGTAATGTAATGAAATACCTCAGTGTCTTCAGTGTACAGTTTGAACTCCTCAGTCCAGCACAGAGAAATTTCACTCCTGAATTCTGCAGGTCATTGTTACTCAGGTCCAGCTCTCTCAGTGATGAGTTTGATGACTGAAGCGCTGAGGACAAGCCTTTGCAGGATTGATCAGTGAGATTACAGATTGCCAGTCTAAACAGAACAACACATTTTCAAAATAATCAAACAACTATTTAAAGTTCCACTACAAAAGATTTTTTTGTAAAAAATTAACGAAAGTCAATTTGAGTGAAAAGTATCTATGTAGCCTATGCTTTTACATTGTGTGAAAAAGAAACCAATGGCAAGTTTTACAGCAAAAAGTTTAAATTGTTAAATTAAAAGTGATAATAAGGAAAAAGCACAAACTCAGTGTTAACAGGTAAGAGGACTGTTCTGCAAGAACAAACACATTCTCTCTCCTCTAAACAATAACATGCAACTGTCATTCCTTTATCCTGTAAATATTGCAAAAAATTATTGATACTTAATATCATTACAGGATATAACTGTAAAATGCAAATGCTTTAAAAGAACAACAAATCTGTCAAAGAACCTGACAGGACAGGTTATATGCTCATGCGTTTGTTTGAAGGGCTTAATATAATGTGTTGACATGTCTTAGGCAGCATGGATTGTGCAATTTTTCCATCACTCTGTGACCTTCACTATTTTTTCAGATGTGTTTTGTCTATGTCCTTAATGTTAATCAAACTACAGAATAAAAACAGACTTCACTGCTCTTGACTAAATAACTTTTGTAGTTTTAATAAGAAACAGTGTGTATTTAATTAATACAGTAAATAAACATAAAAACTAATAATTGGGTCCCTGAACAAAGGGGGAGGGGGGGGGGCAATATCAAAAGTCAAGACATTTGCAAATTCTTGAACACATCTGGGGGGACACATGGTTACCTGTCTTTTAACACTGCAAGGACGATCAGCTGTCCTTTCTGTCTCCCTGTAGCCCTGTCTTAGGCATCTTACATTACGCATATTACAGTTTATTGCTCTGGCCAAATCTGCAGTCCTCACGCCACACAGGTGAACAGGACCTTAAGCATACTTCTGGTGTTTTTCCAGAGTCAGCAGAAATGCCTCTTTAATGTCCTAATTTATTATAATGGTGACCTTAATTGCCTTCTGCCTGTTAACTGTAAGTGAAAGGAGTAAGTGTTCCCTTTCGAACGTTCTCTCACGTTGTGTATGGGGAAACTCCTATTTACACTGATATTGAAGCCTGATTTGTTCACGTTTGTGTAGCTGCACAAACCGATGGTGCTCTAGCCCGCCAGAATGGGCGGAGCCGACCCCTATATAAGTCGACTCAGAGTGCCATTTCATCAGAATATTCTCCTTCAGCGACGAGGATCATCTCTTTGCTGACACTGGACGGAAGAAGCCGAAGAAGGAAAGAAGCTCTCTCTGCTCACTGCTGTTGAAAGAAGCCCCGGTAGTGGAAGAAGCGGCGCGGACACCTTCTCCTGCGGCTATCCGGCTGAATAAAAGAGCAAATTTGAGCAAATTTCCAAGCGTGCATTGCTTCAAATGTCGAGCCGCGAGTGTGACTCGTGCAGGGATCCCCTGCTTGAGTCTGACTGGCACAGAGAGTGTGTCACCTGTCTGAGCATCGCCCACGCAGAGGCTGTGCTCGCTGGGGGTACATGCTCTCATTGCGAAAGCATGAGCCTCGCCAGTCTTTGCTCGTGGGTCGCCTTCTTTAATGAAGTCGGTCCTCCCCGCTCTGCTCTCCCGTTTCCTCTCTCCCCCGAGAGAAAGAAACAGCGGAGCAGCGGGATTCTGACAGCGGGCTCGAGTGATGTCATGTCGGCTCTGCGCCCTCGTGCCCCACCCTCCCTGCGCCTCACCGAGTCGCAGGTGTTCTTCACGCAGGAAGATCAATGCCCCTCTTCTGCTGCGAGCGGCTTGATTTCCTTCGGCGTCTCGGAGGAATATTTGCCGTCGATGACTCTGTATCTCTGACAGCGTCGGATACAGAAGAGTGTGAGTGTTCCGGCAAAGATCGCGACGCCCCACCCTCTCCTCGCTCAGCACGGCCGAACGTGGACAGCGAGCTGATCCCGGTTGAGGCCGCCCATGGCCTGCTCGACGAGTTGTTCCTGAAAGGACGCCGTCAGCGATCTTCACACCAGCGGCACGCTCCATTCTTGCCTGCAGTTCATAAAGAACCGACCAAGACATGGCGTGCCCCCTATTCGGAACGTCCGAGCTCATCCTCTTCAACTGCTCTCACCACCGTTGACGGCGCTGAAGAAAGAGGATACAGCGGACTTCCCCCTCTGGAAGAGGTGGTCGCCGCCCACCTGTGCACGCCATCCACCCTCAGTCTGAAAGCCCGCGCAGCGCATCCATCGAAGCCCTGCAGGACTACCTCAGCCCTGGCCAATACAGCATATGCAACGGCCGGCCAGGCCAGCTCTGCGCTGCATTCTATGGCGGTTCTCCAGGTGTTTCAGGTCAAACTTCTCCGGTCTATGGACGAGTCTGGCCAAGATCACGAGGCTTTTAAGGAGCTGTGCACAGCAACAGATCTGGCTCTGCGCGCCACGAAAGCAAAGGCTCAGGCTATTGGCAAGACCATGGCCAGCCTGATGGTGCTGGAGCGCCACCTATGGCTGAATCTCACCTAGATCAGGGACGCTGAGAAAATGGCCTTCCTCGACTTGCCAGTCTCACCGAAGGGGCTATCCGGCCCAGCCATGGACGGGTTTGCTGAGCATTTTACGGAGGCACAGAAGACGTCGCAAGCGCTGCGTCACTTCCTGCCTAAGCGCTCCAGCGCTGCGGCCCCAAGCCGCCAGAAGACCCCTTCCACTCAGCAGCTTGCTAAGCCAGAGCCACCTCAGCCTCAGCAGAAGTCTGAGCCTGGGCTCAAGCAGCCCTACCAGACGACTAAACGCTACGCGTTTCCAAAGCGCCAAGGGCCTCGCCTCCGTGTAGTGCTGGACCCTGAGCTGCAGAAGCCGTCCTGATCTGCCTGCAGAGAGGAAGAGGAGAGGGTCGGTTTTCAGAATGTTAAATTTGAAACAGATCCTTGTGCAGGTTTGTCCCGAGGACTGGTTTCTGACAGTGGATCTGAGAGATGCGTACTTCCACATCCACATAACCCCCCACCACAGACTGTTCTTGAGATTTGCGTTCGAGTGAGTGGCCTATCAGTACACAGTCCTACCATTTGGACTGTCTCTGGCCCCTCGCACTTTTAAGAAGTGCATCGACGCGGCTCTTTCCCCTCTGTGACAGATGGGAATCTGCGTTCTCAATTACCTCGACGATTGCCTGGTTTTAGCCAGAACAGAACGGGAACTAATCGCGCACAGATCGCTGCTGATCAGCCATCTGGAGCGCCTCGGGTTGAAAATCAACCCACACAAGAGTCAGTTGCTCTCCAGACAGCGAGCGGTCTTTCTGGGGACTGTTATAGACTCGACCCGAATGCGGGCGTGGCTTATGCCGGATTGGTCCCTGACTATTCAGCGACTGGTGGCATCTTTCAAGCCAGGGACTTTGCGTCCCCTCAGGACTTTCCAGAGGATGCTCGGCCTAATGGCGGCTGCCTCCTCTGTGATTCCTCTAGGCCTGCTTCACATGCGGCCTCTCCAATATTGGCTCAAAGCCCATGTCCTGTCCCACTCCTGGTGCCTGGGCCGGTTTTATGTCAGGGTAACCCATCGCTATATCAAGGCTGTGGCCCCTTGGATGACATCTCGCCTGTTTCAACCAGGCATTCAGTTGGGACTGACCTCCAGGAGAAAGGTGGTTACTACGGATGCCTCCATCACGGGTTGGGGCGCTCTGTTAGAGGGCTGTCCGGTATCTGGCTCCTGGTCAACCCACGAGCGGCGCCTTCACATCAACTGCCTCGAAATGATGGCGGTTTTCCTGGCCCTGAAAACCTTCCTGCCAACCTAAGGTACTGTCAACTGCGTTCAGAGCCCAGGTTATTACCTTTCTAGCGCTCCCCGCTGCAGACGGCAAGCAGGGTCCCAATCCGCTCTGCCCAGTGAGGGCCCTTAGAGTGTACATTGAGCGCTCTGGTCTTTTCAGACAATCAGAGCAGCCTTTTGTCTGCTTCAGAGGCCGCTGTGAAGGGCTGCCGGTTACGAAGCAAAGACTTTCCTGCTGGATAGTAGATGCTATAGCCTTGGCTTATGCCTCAGAAGGCTTGCAATGCCCCATGGGGTGAGGGCCCACTCCACCAGAGAAATGGCCTCCTCCTGGGCGTGGTCCAGTGGAATTTCTATAAGTGAGATTTGTGTGGCCGCCGGCTGGTCGTCACCGTCCACTTTTGCCAGATTCTACAATTTAGACGTCCCCACATTGCAGGCATGGATTTTGTCTATTTAGTTTGCTTATTTCCCCCTGAGGGTGGAAATAATTATATCTGTAGTCCTCAGCAGTGTTTGGGACTCAGTTTGGCTCATGTTCTTTGGAGTCCTTAATTAAGTGCTCCTAGACTGGGCTCGCAGAGCAGGTAGTTCTATATCTGCTCGTAGCACCGCGTGATTGGATGTGTTCCCCATACACAACGTGAGAGAACGTTAGAAAGGGAGCGCTCCAGTTACTGACGTAACCTTGGTTCCCTGAGATAAGGGAATGAGCGTTGTGTCACTTGCCATGCTACAAAGCCATGACTGTCGCTTCAGTCTAATGATTCTGATGAAATGGCGCTCTGAGCCAACTTATATAAGGGTCGGCTCCGCCCATTCTGGCGGGCTAGAGCACCATTGGTTTGTGCAGCTACACAAACGTGAACAAATCAGGCTTCAGTATCAGTGTAAACAGGAGTTTCCCCATACACAATGTTTGTTCCCTTATCTCAGGGAACCGAGGTTACGTCAGCAACCGGAGCGTTTTGTTTGTTTATCTCTCTCAAGCAGGGGCAGAAGCAATACCATCAGCAATACCAGTTGATTGTAAATAATAAATATTTGTGGTACTGTGAACAGAATTAAGCATTGCTGTCAGTCTAATATATAATTGTAACATGGTCAAAAATGAAGCTGGGATATTACACCTTTCTATGATAAATAATTAGTCAAGATTAAATATGTTATAATTATATATTTTTATTATTACCAGTATTTTTTTTTCCATTTATATTTGATGCCAATTTACAAATATATTCATCACAATTCTAGCCCTACCGAGTAATGTTGCAAACGGTCCCTTTGTACGGTGGCCGAGAGAGCTCAAAGTGCTGCAAATGAAAAAACACATGGAAATAGAAAAAAAAAACACCTGCAAATTAAGAAAACATCTTCATCAATTTGACAACACGCGCGCTGCAAATTCTCACAACACAACCAAATACAGAAACGCGCTGCAAATTCTCACAACACAAAGAGCTCGGTCCCAAACCTCCTCGCTGTGTTGCACCCAATCTGTGACCGAGGGTAGGTCGGTGGGTTCGCCAGACCAGGGAAACAATGGTGGTTGAAAACCCAGAATGCATTTGAACGGTGTCATCCCTGTGGCTGGTTTCACCAATGAATTCTGTGCGTATTCTGCCCAAAATAGATACCTGCTCCAGTCCAATTGTTGTTGCTGACAGTATGAACAGAAACGCGCTGCAAATTCTCACAACACAAACAAATACAGAAACGTTCTGCAAAGACTCACAACGCAAACAAAGAAATGCTCTGCAAGTACAAAACAAACAAACAAAAACAGAAATGCACCGCAAATATGCACAGATGGAAATGTTTAAGGGAAGCACGTTCCTTTGTTTGTGTTGTGAGAATTTGCAGCGCGTTTCTCTATTTGTTTGTGTTGTGAGAATTTGCAGGACGTTTTTGTATTTGCAGCGCGTTTCTGTATTTGTTTGTGTTGTGAAAATTTGCAGCACGTTTCTCTGTTTGTGTTGTGAGAATTTGCAGCGTGTTTCTGTATTTGTTTGTGTTGTGAGAATTTGCAGCGCGTTTCTGTATTTGTTTGTGTTGTGAAAATTTGCAGCATGTTTCTGTATTTGGTTGTGTTGTGAAAATTTGCAGCACGTTTCTCTGTTTGTGTTGTGAGAATTTGCAGTGTGTTTCTGTATTTGTTTGTGTTGTGAGAATTTGCAGTGCGTGTGTTGTCAAATTGAATCTGAACACCTGGTTGCAGAGCAGTTCGGCGGTTTCGAAGGCTGTGGGGAGCTTGGGTAGAGGAATTAGGCGGCAGGCTTTGGAGAATCGGTCTATGATTGTGAGTATGGTGGTGTTACCTTGGGAATTGGGTAGGTCGGTGATGAAGTCGATGGCGATATGAGACCAAGGTCGTTGTGGTGTCGGTAGTGGTTGTAGCAGGCCGGCCGGGAGCTGTCTGGGTGATTTGGAAGTCTGACACGTCTGCCCAAAATAGATACCTGCTCCAGTCCAATTGTTGTTGCTGACAGTATGATCTGAGGAATCGAATCACCTCCTGATTAAGAAGTTCTGTTTGCCCGTTGGATTGAGGATGGTAACCGGATGTAAGGCTGATGTTGACATTGAGGTGTTTGAAGAAGGCGGATTATACTTTTGAAGTGAATTGAGGCCCTCGGTCTGACACAATATCTCCGGGTAGGCCATAGAATTTGAACACTTGGTTGCAGAGCAATTCGGCGGTTTCGAAAGCTGTGGGGAGCTTGGGTAAAGGAATTAGGCGGAAGGCTTTGGAGAATCGGTCTATGATTGTGAGTATGGTGGTGTTACCTTGGGAATTGGGTAGGTCGGTGATGAAGTCGATGGCGATATGAGACCAAGGTCGTTGTGGTGTCGGTAGTGGTTGTAGCAGGCCGGCCGGGAGTTGTCTGGGTGATTTGGAAGTCTGACACGTGATACAGTCCTGGATGAATTTGGTGGTGTCGGTCAGCATAGTGGACCACCAGAATCGATTCTTGAGCAGGTGTACTGTGGCAGTGATTCCAGGATGACCTGAGCTGGGTGTAACGTGTACCTGAGAGAGCAGTCGCTGTCGTTGGGGTTCCAGCACATAAGTGAGGTTGGCAGGGCATTCGGGAGGCGGTGGATCTTGGAGGTTCATATGTTCGATCTCGGTCATGATATCCCACTGTACAGGTGCCACGAGAAGGCTTTCAGGAAGGATAGTGTCGCTAGAGGTGGCTTCAGCGCGTTTCTGTATTTGTTTGTGTTGTGAAAATTTGCAGCATGTTTCTGTATTTGGTTGTGTTGTGAAAATTTGCAGCACGTTTCTCTGTTTGTGTTGTGAGAATTTGCAGTGTGTTTCTGTATTTGTTTGTGTTGTGAGAATTTGCAGTGCGTGTGTTGTCAAATTGATGAAGATGTTTTCTTAATTTGCAGGTGTTTTTTTCTATTTGCATGTGTTTTTCCATTTGCAGCGCGTTGAGCTCTCTCGGCCACCGTACCTTTGTGCCACCAGGTGGTGATTTTACAAACAGATTAAACCGTGACTTTGCATTGATAATAAGCATTGTAACTGCAATGAGTTTTTTCTGGGAACAGAAAAAGAAATATCATATGTATTCAGTACTCAAGGGTAAATACCTCAGAATCTGCAGTTTACAGTAAGGACTCATCAGGCCAGCAGAAAGCAGCTCCATTCCTGAATACTGCTGATCATTGTTACATGGATCTCTCTGCAGGTAATTTGATGGTTGTGAAACTAAAGCGAAATCTTCAAATGATTTATCTAGGAGTTTGAAGACAGCAAGTCTAAACAGAACAAAGTGCAAAAATCATCATGTAGCTTTTCAAAAACACCAGTAATACTTTTTCAAATTAATTTCTGATTTTTCAAAGGTAGCTGGTTTATACTTTGAAAAACACTGATGTTGATTCCATCAGTACCCAATTGCTTTTGTAATAAAAAAATAAGTAAGTCACAAACCTCCGTTTCTCCAGTTGAAACTGTGGACCGTTCTCTCCTGATTCATGCAGGTTATTGTTACTCAGGTCCGGCTCTCTCAGAAGAGGGTCTGATGATTGTAGAACTGAAGCCACACTTTTACAGCATTCATCAGTGTGATTACAGTATATAAGTCTGTAACAGAGGAAGAGTAGAAAATAATAACATTTATACTACGGGTCCGTTGAATGCTTGAATCTGATTGGCTGACAAACGTTCTGAGGTGTGCAATTATTTTCAGGGAAACGCACGGCGAACGTAGTTCCAGGCAGCCAACACTGCCTTGACTTTCTTCTCGTCCATGGCTACCCCCTCCTGACTGATAATATACCCGAGGAACGAGGTGCTTGTTCGGTGAAACTCGCATTTCTCAGCTTTGGCGTAGAGTTGATACTTCATGAGGCGTTTCAGCACAGATCTAACATGGTGGATGTGTTCCTCCAGAGTGTTTGAGTAAATCAGGATATCGTTGATGTATACAATTACCCATCGGTCGAGCATGTCCCGGAAGATGTCATTCATGAACAATTGGAAAACTGAAGGACTGTTTGCCAGGCCGAACGGCATAACCAAGTATTCATAGTGCCCACTAGTGGTGGAAAACGCCGTCTTCCATTCGTCTCCTTCACGGATGCGAATTAAGTTGTAAGCGTTGCATAGATCTAGAAGCTGTTCTAATGCGGCTGGAACTAGGGGCAACGGGTAGCGAAACTTAATGGTGATGTCATTGAGGCCGCGGTAATCAATGCATGGCCGCAACCCTCCGTCCTTTTTCTTTACAAAGAAGAACCCGGCTGAGGCAGGAGAAGTTGAGGGTCGAATGAATCCCTTAGATAGTTCCTCGTCAATGTAAAGCTTCATGGCCTCGGATTCAGGTTGCGATAACAGGAAAATTCTGCCTTTTGGAGGAGTGGTGCCAGGCATAAAGTCGATGGCGCAATCGACAGGACGGTGAGTGGGAAGCTGTGATGCTTTTTTTTGACTGAAGGCGTCGGCGAGGTGTGAGTATTCTGGGGGCAGGTGAAGATTGTTTGTGTCTGGAGCAGGTGAGAGAGAGGCATTACTGGAGGCTTGGGTAATTTTTGACAGGCAACGATCTTGACATGTGACGTCCCATTGAATAAGTTGTCCTTCCCGCCGAGAGATGAGTGGATTGTGTGTGCGCAGCCAGGGTAGTCCGAGAATGATAGTGTGATTGGGCGAGTAGATGATGTAGCATTGGATGAATTCAGAGTGCAGGGTTCCAACATGTAATTTGACTTCTTCGGTGATGCTTAAAATCCTCCCCTCTCCAAGGGGCCGTCCGTCTAGCGCCTCCACTGCCAGGGGAGAGTTACAAGGGGTTAGTTTTAGTTTGTGGTGCTGAGCGAATTCATATGAGACAAAGTTACCAGCCGCTCCGGAGTCTAATAGAGCAGTGGTGGTAATTGTAGTATCATTAACAAGCAGTTTGACTGGTAATTTTATGCTTGAGGCAGAGGTGGTCATGCGAGTGTTTAGACTCACCGATCGGGAACTGGGTGAGGGACGAACTGGGCAGGAAGTCCTCATGTGTCCCGCCTGACCGCAGTAGAGGCACAGTTGATTCTGCATACGGCGTTCCCGTTCCTCGGGGGTGAGGTGAGTGAATCCCAACTGCATGGGTTCGGCTCCGCCGGTGGTTTCAGATGTGAAACGAGGCGTGGCTCGGGTAGAGCGTCGAGAGCGGATCAGATTGTCTATTTGGATAGCGAGATCAATGAACTCACCCAGGTTTCTTCCCTCATCCCGGCAGGCCAGTTCTGACTGTAACTCTGAATTCAATCCTCTCCGGAACAAGAGCTTTAGCGTGTCCTCCACCCACACAGTCTGAGCCGCGAGAGTTCGGAAGGACAGAGCGTACTCAGCTGCTGGCCTTCTTCCCTGAGAAAGGGTTAACAATTGGTCACCCGCGCTTCTCCCCTCAGCTGGGTGTTCGAAAACCTCGCGGAAATGTACCTATACAGCACACAGGAATTACTGCAATCACAAGTGCTCGCACACGCACACTACGGTCACGCAGTTTGCACAAAAAGGTGTTGTCAGCACTGCCCTGACGATTTTATCAGTTAGCCTATACAGTGTAGCAAGTTGAAGGCTACACATGACATTTCTCACTAGCGAGGTAATAACAGCGCTGTTGAGAGACGTTGCTGCAGAACACTGTTGAGTGTTGCGACACATCAGAAGGGTTTGGATCCATTTGCAGTTTATTGAGAATAGTCAGACAATACAGGGTCAAATACCGGCAAGGCAGAACAGTAGAGACAAGGCAGAGACAGAATCGTGAACCAGGCGAGAGATCGGGGCAGGCGGCTAGCAAACAGAGTCCAGGTGAAACAATCCAAGTCGGGGCAGGCAGATAACAATCAGAGAATCAGGAAACAGTCCAAGATCAAAGCACAGAAAACAAACACGGGTATAACGCTCGGAAATGACAGCCGGGGCAAATCAAGACTTCGCAAGGACCATCTGTCGAGCATGTCCCGGAAGATGCCATTCATGAAAGATTGGAAAACTGAAGGACTGTTTGCCAGGCCGAACGGCATAACCAAATATTCATAGTGCCCACTAGTGGTGGAAAACGCCGTCTTCCATTCATCTCCTTCACGGATGCGAATTAAGTTGTAGGCGTTGCGCAGATCTAGTTTGGTGTAGTATTTGGCCTGGCGAAGCTGTTCTAATGCGGCTGGAACTAGGGGCAACAGGTATCGAAACTTAATGGTGATGTCATTGAGGCCGCGGTAATCAATGCATGGCCGCAACCCTCCGTCCTTTTTCTTTACAAAGAAGAACCCGGCTGAGGCAGGAGAAGTTGAGGGTCGAATGAATCCCTTAGATAGTTCCTCGTCAATGTAAAGCTTCATGGCCTCGGATTCAGGTTGTGATAACGGGAAAATTCTGCCTTTAGGAGGAGTGGTGCCGGGCATTAAGTCAATAGCGCAATCAACAGAACGGTGAGTGGGAAGCTGAGACTCCTTTTTCTGACTGAAGGCGTCGGCGAGGTCTGAGTATTCTGGGGGCAGAGGAAGATTGTTTGCTACTGGAGCAGGTGATAGAGAGGCATTGCTGGGGGCGGGTCGAATGAATCCCTTAGATAGTTCCTCGTCAATGTAAAGTTTCATGGCCTCAGATTCGGGTTGTGATAACGGGAAGATTCTGCCTTTAGGAGGAGTGGTGCCGGGCATTAAGTCAATAGCGCAATCAACAGAACGGTGAGTGGGAAGCTGAGACTCCTTTTTCTGACTGAAGGCGTCGGCGAGGTCTGAGTATTCTGGGGGCAGATGAACATTGTTTGCGACTGGAGCAGGTGATAGAGAGGCATTGCTGGGGGCGCGGGTAATTTTTGTCAGGCAATGATCTTGACATTTGACGTCCCATTGAATAATTTGTCCCTCCCTCCAAGAAATGAGTGGATTGTGAGTGCGGAGCCAGGTCAGTCCTAGAATGATAGTGTGATTGGGCGAGTGGATGACGAAGAATCGAATGAATTCAGAGTGCAGGGTTCCAACATGTAATCTGACTTCTTCGGTGATGCTTAAAATCCTCCCCTCTCCAAGGGGCCGTCCGTCTAGCACCTCCACTGCCAGGGGAGAGTTACAAGGGGTAAGTTTTAGTTTGTGGTGCTGAGCGAATTCATATGAAACAAAGTTACCAGCCGCTCCGGAGTCTAATAGAGCAGTGGTGGTAATTGTAGTATCATTAACAAGCAGTTTGACTGGTAATTTTATGCTTGAGGCAGATGTGGTCTTGCGAGTGTTTAGACTCACCGATCGGGAACTGGGTGAGGGACGAACTGGGCAGGAAGTCCTCATGTGTCCCGCCTGACCGCAATAGAGGCACAGTTGATTCTGCATATGGCGTTCCCTTTCCTCGGGAGTGAGGTGAGTGAATCCCAACTGCATGGGTTCGGCTCCGCTGGTGGTTTCAGATGTGAAACGAGGCGTGGCTCGGGTAGAGCGTCGAGAGCGGATCCGATTGTCTATTTGGATAGCGAGATCAATGAACTCACCCAGATTTCTTCCCTCATCCCGGCAGGCCAGTTCTGACTGTAACTCTGAATTCAATCCTCTCCGGAACACGAGCTTTAGCGTGTCCTCCACCCACACAGTCTGAGCCGCGAGAGTTCGGAAGGACAGAGCGTACTCAGCTGCTGGCCTTTTTCCCTGAGAAAGAGTTAACAATTGGTCACCCGCGCTTCTCCCTTCAGCTGGGTGTTCGAAAACCTCGCGGAAATCTCGAAGGAATGCTTCGAAGGTGGGGAATGATGAACCGTCCGTCCTCCAGACAGCGGTGGCCCAATCCAATGCTCTCCCGGTGAGTAGTGAGCAGACGAAAGCAATGCGGCTAGAATCTGTGGGGTACAGCGAGGGCTGTTGGTTGACAGACAGCGAGCACTGAAGTAGGAAGTCCTTGCATTTGGCAGGTTCTCCATCAAATTTCTCAGGGAAAGCGAGTCGTGGGCTGACTGGGGGTGTCTGAGCAGGTGGTGGGTTACTGAGGACAGATGGCGGATTAGTTTGGCAGGTTCTCCATCGAATTTCTCAGGGAAAGCAAGTCGTGGGCTGACTGGAGGTGTCTGAGCAGGTGGTGGGTGACTGAGGACAGATGGCGGATTAGAAACGGCTCCGGGGGGTGATATGCTGATACCTTGTAGTGCCTTGACGAGCTCCTCAGTCAATGTGGTGAGCCGATTTAACTAGTGTTCATGCATGGCGAGCTGTGAGGCCTGAGCAGAGAGTTCTGTTGATAGTTGTAGGAGCGCTGCTGGATCGCTGATCGGCGAAGTCTTCGCATTATTTTTCTAATAATTCAACGGCCCATCGTCAATTATTCCTTACATATTTGACATTGTCCAGTTCTCCTCACTGATCATGACTAATATTTTAAGACAGAAAGCGTCTATCATTGATCCAGTACGCCTGCAGGGTCTGCTTCACCACCAAGAATTGTGGCCACCTAAGCACATGGCTCCAAGATCAACTTCTAAATCTAACAAAACATTTTTATTAATTTCATTTATTTAATTTATTAATTTAATTTAACTCCCTTTGTTTGAGCAAACACCTAAAATTATTTAAAATATTACATTCACATTTAAAATAATTTTTAGATTCATTTCCAAGTGGAAATGTGCTTTGGCATTTATTGTAACACCATGGTCTTCTCATCTGAGCCACAGCCTTGTGGAGCAGTGCTCCGACATGTGGTGGAGCAGCACTGCAGGCGACCCGAGTCTGAGTCCCTGCTCAAGGTCCTTTCCTCTTCTCCTCTCCCATTGTGTCCTATCATTCAAGCCACAAAATATCTTTTAAAATGTTTCTCTCAACACCATTTAAGCACTGTGGCAAAGCATTAGATAATTTTAACAGTTGAGTTGCAGTGTAACCAGGAACTCCTGAAGGATGTTATTTTCTGCTGTCTCTATTTTCTGCCATGATACTTTGAAGGGCGAAACACTGGCTCAGGTTGGATCTTCAGGGTGGATGAGTGGATGTAAAATTCCTGTATCTTTACTAAAATTTAGGCCACCTAGTTCTCCCACCTTACTCACCTCTGGTTTGTTCTGGATAGCCCATTAATGTACAGAAATATTTTGGTCATGGACACCCTCCTCCATGCCCTTTCCCGCTCAAAGTAGGAATGAAGAAGCCAGGAGTATTGAGGAGAGGGCTAATGCATTTTCGTAAAGAAGGCAACTGGAGAGGTGAGCTGCTTACGCACCCCAAGAGTAGAACAAGAAAAGGTAATACGGATGGGTGAACACTTGATTTTGTGGTGGACCCTTCAGTGTCACGCAGTGCTCCTGTCTGAGAGGTGCACCTGAATGGGCATTATATATGCAGAAGCCAAGCTGGAGGACACCCCAAATTTGCCTGTTGAAGGATCTGCCAGCCACTCTGCTATTGGGACCAGATAGGCCCAGATTGTATCTAAGATGCCAACTCTACTGGCAAGTGATAAGGGAAGTAAGAGAATGAAAATCCAAAGGATGCAGGAACAGAGGGAAGATGACTGAGTGAAATACTGGTGTAATGAAGTGACCTCTGGCAGACCAGAGCAATTCTTTGAAATACTGGTGTAATGAAGTGACCTCTGGCAGACCAGAGCAATTCTTTCCTCTCGGTTCATTGTACAAATGCTTGAATGCTGGTACCCCAAACAAGAGGAAGACCATCATGACACTGGCACAATCCCACCTCCTCACTGGATACCAAGACAGGCTTAACTAGCCTGGGCTAGATAGATTGGTGAAGTGATTTTGTCAGTGCTGTAAAGTGTACTAAATTTAGAAAAAGACTGCCAGGGGTTGATTGGTCAATTTATTGCATCATTAGTTCATAATTTTTGAAAATCACAAACCTCTGTTGTTTCAGTTGACTCTGTGGACTCTTCTCTCTGTCCTGCAGGTTATTGTTACTCAGGTCCAGCTCTCTCAGAAGAGAATCTGATGATTGTAGAACTGAGCTCACAATTTCACAGCATTCATCAGTGAGATTACAGCCTGCAAGTCTATAACAGAGGAAGAAGTAATTAAATTAGTAAATTCAGATTTTCTACATTTGTCACTGTCAAAATTCGTGATTGAGACTAAAATCCTGTGCCATCAAAGCATCTAGTCATCATTAATCCAGCACACCTGAAGGCAGCTGCAACCCCACCAAGGACACATGAGAATAATTTAAGGAATGTGGCAAACCAGCCACGCACAGGTCAGCATCATCGCTTACAACCAGAAGTGAAGTGACAGAATGAAAAAGTTCGATTTCTAAAGCCATTTTAATGAATGTAACAGTACAACAAGTTTTTGTAGAAGAGCTATTGCTTATGCTATAATTTCAATGTATGGCCTACTGGTATTCTTTTCATTGTTAACACTGCTTCTCTGAAGGACAACAAAATACCACAGACTGACACAGACCACATCAGTGGTCAGAGTGGCTACAGAATTTACAAGAGAATATACATTGTAACAATTTTTTGAATATTTGTGATACTTGTTTTATCATAGTTTTTTTCTGAATATCAAGTCATGTCTTACAATTCATTTAAATTAATATTGAATCATGTCATGTCAACACTCACAAAGCTTTTCTGCAGTTGTTCACAGCTGGCATCAGTATTCTTCTGCCCTCCTCTGTTGTGTTGTATTTCTTGAGGTCAAGCTCATCCAGCACCTTCTCTGACATCTGAAACATGTAAGCTATTGCTGAACAGTGCGCAGCAGAGAGGTTATCCTCTGAGTGTTTGTCTGATTTCACGAAATCATGAATCTCTCTATACAGAGTCTGATCCTTCATTTCAAGCAGATAGAGGAGCAATCTGATGGACCTGTTAGCAAAGAGATTACGTCCATCTTTGATTTTGTCTTTAATGTACTGTGTGGTTTTTCTAATGCTCTCTGGGCAGTTCTCTGTTCTTGTCAGTAGATCTTCTAAGAGTCTCTGATTGGAATCCAGTGAGATGCCCAGCAGGAATCGGAAAAAGAGATCTAAGTGTCCATTTTCACTCTCAAGGGTTTTATAAACAGCTGTTTTTAGTAGTTCACACAGAGAGTTCTCCTCAGACCTGTACCTTTCATATTTATGACCCTGAAATAACTGCAGTGATTTTGTGTTCTTGACTATATGGGAGTAAAACACATAGAAAGCAGCAAGAAACTCCTGAAAGCTCAGATGTATAAAGCAGTAGACCTTTTTTTGAAAAATCACAGATTCCTCCTTGAAGATCTCAGTGCAAATCCCTGAACACACTGTGGCATCAGTGACGTCTATGCCGCTCTCAATCAGGTCCTCCTCATAGAACATCACATTGCCCTTCATCAGCTGTTTGAAAGCCAGTTCAGCAAGTTTCACAATAATTTCTCCGTTGGACTGCAGGAGTTTCTCTGGATTTTTCTCTTCATATTTCTGATTCCTCATTTTGATCTGAATCAGCAGGAAGTGTATGTACATTTCAGTCAGAGTTTTAGGGATTTCTGCACTCTCATCTTGTTTCAGGTGGTTTTGAAGCACAGTGGCTGAGATCCAGCAGAAGACGGGGATGTGGCACATGATGTGGAGGCTTCTTGCCCTTCTGATATGTGAGATGATTCTGTTGGCTTGATGCTCGTCACTGATTCTCTTCTTGAAATATTCCTCCTTCTGAGGGTCACTGAATCCCTGAATTTCTGTCACACGGTTGATGTATGTGGAGGGGATCAGTTGGGCTGCTGCTGGTCTGGAGGTGATCCAGATGTGAGAGGATGGAAGAAGATCTCCTTTGATGAGGTTTGTTATCAATACACCCACTGATGAAATCTCAGTAACATCAGAAACTTTCTTAGTGTCTGAAAACTCCATTGCAATTCTGCTTTCATCCAGACCATCAAAAATGAACACAACTTTACAATTTTCATAAATCTTAGAGTCCAGAACTTGAAGTTCAGGATGAAAGTCCAGCAGAAGTCTGTGAAGACTGTACTGGTGATCTTTAATCAAGTTCAGTTCTCGAAATGGAAGCACAAACATGAAATCTACATCCAGATTGGCTTTTCCCTCGGCCCAGTCCAGAATGAACTTCTGCACAGAGACAGTTTTTCCAATTCCAGCGATGCCTTTAGTAAGAACAGTCTTGATTTGGTCTTTCTCCTCACATCCTGGTTCAGGTAAGGGTTTAAAGATGTAATTGCAGTGGATTGGAGTGTCTTGTGACTGTTGTGGTCTCTGTATGTTCTCCATCTGTACAACCTCATGTTCTTCACTCACTCCTTCACTCTCTCTTTCTGTGATGTAGAGCTGTGTGTAGATTCTGTTCAGTAAAGTTTGATTCTTTCGTAATTTGATTCCTTCAAATAAGCTCTCATATTTGTTCTTCATGCATGTTTTGTGAGTGTCTCTGATTCTCTGGTGCCTGATGTTGGTCTCCACTAAGGAAGTGCAGGTCAGATGATTCACAGATTTCACCAGATCATTATGTTCATCACTGGAGAGACAGCAACAAAAAAAAGTAAAACAACAAATGTGAAAGTACAGAAAACGATTATACAAAAATATAAATCATGATTTAATATTTTTATAGTTAGAACAGGAAATGACCTGCATACATAAAGGTTTACTGTAGAAACATGTTACCGATGTCCATTAGACTTTCTAATTCTAGTTAAAAATACAGTGCATTTTTTTCTTGTTTTGTTGTTTTTACAATGTTAGTTTCAGAAGCATCTGCACATACAACTGCTAGGCTTAATCTTTGAGACAAGCATGTTACTTGCAGTATAAACTATGTAGTCAGACATTAGCATAGCCTTAGGAAAGGGAAAAAACTGCTTTTGAGCAACACCAGGATGAGTAAATACTGCCTGAATTTAAATTTTTGGGTGAACTATCCCTTTAAATTTACACTAAAAAATTAAGATATTGGAAACTGTATTTTCCATTATTTGCATACATCTACATTTTTACATACAGTAAATACTGCACATTGAACATGGCAAAATTCAAATGTATTCTGAGATGACTAAGTTAACATTTTCACATCCCTACCATTAATCATTGCTGTTCTCTCAATTTTCTGACAAGCCCTTTTGCCTAATTTTATATAGAAGAACTGTCCCAGATAGCAAAATTGTTTGGGGCAAATACAGCTCTGGAAAAAATTAAGAGACCACTCCCAATTTTTCTTAAATCAGCATCTGAATTTCTCAGACCACATTGCTAAAACTGCCCGGTCCTGCAGATTTGTTTTATACAACATTAGGAAGATAAGGCCCTTTCTTTCAGAACATGCAACAGAACTCCTTGTTCAAGCTCTTGTTTTGTCCAGACTGGACTACTGTGGTCACCGTTATTTTGCCAAGTAAGACATGTTCCTGGATCAGCATCTTTTATTGATCCTGGATCGACATTACTGTCCAAAAATATAGACCTAACCCAATCCCGATGTCCATTAGACTTTCTAATTCTAGTTAAAAATACAGTGCATTTTTTTCTTGTTTTGTTGTTTTTACAATGTTAGTTTCAGAAGCATCTGCACATACAACTGCTAGGCTTAATCTTTGAGACAAGCATGTTACTTGCAGTATAAACTATGTAGTCAGACATTAGCATAGCCTTAGGAAAGGGAAAAAACTGCTTTTGAGCAACACCAGGATGAGTAAATACTGCCTGAATTTAAATTTTTGGGTGAACTATCCCTTTAAATTTACACTAAAAAATTAAGATATTGGAAACTGTATTTTCCATTATTTGCATACATCTACATTTTTACATACAGTAAATACTGCACATTGAACATGGCAAAATTCAAATGTATTCTGAGATGACTAAGTTAACATTTTCACATCCCTACCATTAATCATTGCTGTTCTCTCAATTTTCTGACAAGCCCTTTTGCCTAATTTTATATAGAAGAACTGTCCCAGATAGCAAAATTGTTTGGGGCAAATACAGCTCTGGAAAAAATTAAGAGACCACTCCCAATTTTTCTTAAATCAGCATCTGAATTTCTCAGACCACATTGCTAAAACTGCCCGGTCCTGCAGATTTGTTTTATACAACATTAGGAAGATAAGGCCCTTTCTTTCAGAACATGCAACAGAACTCCTTGTTCAAGCTCTTGTTTTGTCCAGACTGGACTACTGTGGTCACCGTTATTTTGCCAAGTAAGACATGTTCCTGGATCAGCATCTTTTATTGATCCTGGATCGACATTACTGTCCAAAAATATAGACCTAACCCAATCCCTACCCCTAAATCTAACCCTACCCATAATTTATTCCTAAAATCAGAGGGAAATGAATCATCAGATCAATCAACCAATAAGAATTGAGGGATAAGTTTTCAAGAAATGTCAGTTTTAAAAACATTCTGGTTGATTAGAATGTTGTTCCAGGATCAACAAGGATGTTAATCCAGGAACATGTTGTAATTAGTGAAATCACGTTCAATGGACTATTGCAAAGCTCTCTTGGCAGATCTTCCAGCCAGTTCTATCAAACCTTTACAACTAATCCAGAATGCGGCTGAAAGATTAGTCTTTAACGAGCCGAAAAGAACGCATGTCACACCTCTGTTCATCAATTTGCACTGGCTACCAGTAGCTGCTCGCATAAAATTCAAGGTATTGATGTTTGCCTACAAAACCACCACTGGCTCTGCACCCCTTTACCTAGATTCACTACTTCTGACTTATGTGCCCTCCAAAAGCTTGCGTTCTGCAAGTGAACGGTGCATTATAGTGCCATCCCAAAGAGGCACAAAATCACTGTAACAAAGTTCGTAGAAGAAGGCGGGAACCGGCGAACATTTAAACAAGACTTTAATAATCAAATAAACAAACACAAAACGAATGTAAAAGTTCACGGACGACTGCCGCATAAAACAACAACATAAAGTCCAGGGGCCTCATGTATAAAACTTTACGTAGATTTCATCCTAAATGTGTGCGTACGCACAAAAGCTAGATTTTGCGTATGTACAAAAGTTTTCAGATTTATAAAGCCATGTGTACGCCAGAACCTGCGCAAAATTGCCTTTGTAATACCCAGTCAGCGAAAGATTGTGCGTACATGAATCTCCACCCCGTCTCCTCCCCGAAATAGCCATTTATGGAGCTTACAAGGCCTAGTTTTAATATGCATAACGTCATCTGCATATCATTTCCATGCATATTCCATCCACGTGACAACATGTTTAACGCAGTTAAGGGTACATTGCTCCTTT
>NW_015648750.1:12043-15182 GCF_001515625.1 Sinocyclocheilus rhinocerous | reverse complement strand
AGAAACTCCTGAATGCTCAGATGAATGAAGCTGTAGACTTTCCTCTGATGAATCACAGATTCCTGCTTAAAGATCTCAGTGCAAATCCCAGAATACACTGAGGCGTCAGTGAGGTCTATGCCGCTCTCAATCAGGTCCTCCTCATAGAACATCACATTGCCCTTCATCAGCTGTTTGAAAGCCACTTCAGCAAGTTTCACAATCACTTCTCTGTTGGACTGCAGGAGTTTCTCTGGATCTCTCTCTTCATACTTCTGGTTCCTCATGTTGATCTGAATCAGCAGGAAGTGGATGTACATTTCAGTCAGAGTTTGAGGGATTTCTGCACTCAGATCTTCTTCCAGGAGCTTCTGAAGCACAGTGGATGAGATCCAGCAGAAGACGGGGATGTGGCACATGATGTGGAGGCTTCTTGCTCTTCTGATGTGTGAGATGATTCTGCTGGCTTGATGCTGGTCAGTGATTCTCTTCCTGAAATATTCCTCCTTCTGAGGCTCATTGAATCCCTGAATTTCTGTCAGACGGTGGATGTATTTGGAGGGGATCTGATTGGCTGCTGCTGGTCTGCAGGTGATCCATATGAGAGCAGAGGGAAGCAGCTCTCCTTTCATGAGCTTTGACATCAACACAGCCACTGATGAAGTCTCAGTCACATCACAAACTTTCTGAGCGTCTGAAAACATCAGTGTGATTCTGCTTTCATCCAGACCATCAAAGATGAACACAACTTTACACTCCTCATAAATCTCTGAGTCCAGATCTTGAAGTTCAGGATGAAAGTCCAGCAGAAGTCTGTGAAGACTGTACTGGTGATCTTTAATCAAGTTCAGTTCTCGAAATGGAAGCACAAACATGAAATCTACATCCAGATTGGCTTTTCCCTCGGCCCAGTCCAGAATGAACTTCTGCACAGAGACAGTTTTTCCAATTCCAGCGATGCCTTTAGTAAGAACAGTCTTGATTTGGTCTTTCTCCTCACATCCTGGTTCAGGTAAGGGTTTAAAGATGTAATTGCAGTGGATTGGAGTGTCTTGTGACTGTTGTGGTCTCTGTATGTTCTCCATCTGTACAACCTCATGTTCTTCACTCACTCCTTCACTCTCTCTTTCTGTGATGTAGAGCTGTGTGTAGATTCTGTTCAGTAAAGTTTGATTCTTTCGTAATTTGACTCCTTCAAATAAGCTCTCATATTTGTTCTTCATGCATGTTTTGTGAGTGTCTTTGATTCTCTGGTGCCTGATGTTGGTCTCCACTAAGGAAGTGCAGGTCAGATGATTCACAGATTTCACCAGATCATTATGTTCATCACTGGAGAGACAGCAACAAAAAAAAGTAAAACAACAAATGTGAAAGTACAGAAAACGATTATACAAAAATATAAATCATGATTTAATATTTTTATAGTTAGAACAGGAAATGACCTGCATACATAAAGGTTTACTGTAGAAACATGTTACCGATGTCCATTAGACTTTCTAATTCTAGTTAAAAATACAGTGCATTTTTTTCTTGTTTTGTTGTTTTTACAATGTTAGTTTCAGAAGCATCTGCACATACAACTGCTAGGCTTAATCTTTGAGACAAGCATGTTACTTGCAGTATAAACTATGTAGTCAGACATTAGCATAGCCTTAGGAAAGGGAAAAAACTGCTTTTGAGCAACACCAGGATGAGTAAATACTGCCTGAATTTAAATTTTTGGGTGAACTATCCCTTTAAATTTACACTAAAAAATTAAGATATTGGAAACTGTATTTTCCATTATTTGCATACATCTACATTTTTACATACAGTAAATACTGCACATTGAACATGGCAAAATTCAAATGTATTCTGAGATGACTAAGTTAACATTTTCACATCCCTACCATTAATCATTGCTGTTCTCTCAATTTTCTGACAAGCCCTTTTGCCTAATTTTATATAGAAGAACTGTCCCAGATAGCAAAATTGTTTGGGGCAAATACAGCTCTGGAAAAAATTAAGAGACCACTCCCAATTTTTCTTAAATCAGCATCTGAATTTCTCAGACCACATTGCTAAAACTGCCCGGTCCTGCAGATTTGTTTTATACAACATTAGGAAGATAAGGCCCTTTCTTTCAGAACATGCAACAGAACTCCTTGTTCAAGCTCTTGTTTTGTCCAGACTGGACTACTGTGGTCACCGTTATTTTGCCAAGTAAGACATGTTCCTGGATCAGCATCTTTTATTGATCCTGGATCGACATTACTGTCCAAAAATATAGACCTAACCCAATCCCTACCCCTAAATCTAACCCTACCCATAATTTATTCCTAAAATCAGAGGGAAATGAATCATCAGATCAATCAACCAATAAGAATTGAGGGATAAGTTTTCAAGAAATGTCAGTTTTAAAAACATTCTGGTTGATTAGAATGTTGTTCCAGGATCAACAAGGATGTTAATCCAGGAACATGTTGTAATTAGTGAAATCACGTTCACTGGACTATTGCAAAGCTCTCTTGGCAGATCTTCCAGCCAGTTCTATCAAACCTTTACAACTAATCCAGAATGCGGCTGAAAGATTAGTCTTTAACGAGCCGAAAAGAACGCATGTCACACCTCTGTTCATCAATTTGCACTGGCTACCAGTAGCTGCTCGCATAAAATTCAAGGTATTGATGTTTGCCTACAAAACCACCACTGGCTCTGCACCCCTTTACCTAGATTCACTACTTCTGACTTATGTGCCCTCCAAAAGCTTGCGTTCTGCAAGTGAACGGTGCATTATAGTGCCATCCCAAAGAGGCACAAAATCACTGTAACAAAGTTCGTAGAAGAAGGCGGGAACCGGCGAACATTTAAACAAGACTTTAATAATCAAATAAACAAACACAAAACGAATGTAAAAGTTCACGGACGACTGCCGCATAAAACAACAACATAAAGTCCAGGGGCCTCATGTATAAAACTTTACGTAGATTTCATCCTAAATGTGTGCGTACGCACAAAAGCTAGATTTTGCGTATGTACAAAAGTTTTCAGATTTATAAAGCCATGTGTACGCCAGAACCTGCGCAAAATTGCCTTTGTAATACCCAGTCAGCGAAAGATTGTGCGTACATGAATCTCCACCCCGTCTCCTCCCCGAAATAGCCATTTATGGAGCTTACAA
>NW_015648750.1:11454-11977 GCF_001515625.1 Sinocyclocheilus rhinocerous | reverse complement strand
AATTTCTCAGACCACATTGCTAAAACTGCCCGGTCCTGCAGATTTGCTTTATACAACATTAGGAAGATCCGGCCCTTTCTTTCAGAACATGCAATACAACTCCTTGTTCAAGCTCTTGTTCTATGCAGGCTGGACTATTGCAATGCTCTCTTAGCAGGTCTTCCAATTCTATCAAACCTCTACAACTAATCCAGAATGTGGCTTAACGAGCCGAAAAGAACGCATGTCACACCTCTGTTCATCAATTTGCACTGGCTACCAGTAGCTGCTCGCATAAAATTCAAGGCATTGATGTTTGCCTACAAAACCACCACTGGCTCTGCACCCCTTTACCTAGATTCACTACTTCTGACTTATGTGCCCTCCAAAAGCTTGCGTTCTGCAAGTGAACGGCGTATTATTGTGCCATCTAAAAGAGGCACAAAATCACTTTCACACACTTTTAAATTAAATGTTCCCTCCTGGTGGAATGACCTGCCCAAATCAATCCGAGCAGCTGAGTCCTTAACCATCTTCAAGAAAC
>NW_015648750.1:10629-11400 GCF_001515625.1 Sinocyclocheilus rhinocerous | reverse complement strand
TAGATTTCATCCTAAATGTGTGCGTACGCACAAAAGCTAGATTTTGCGTACGTACAAAAGTTTTCAGATTTATAAAGCCATGCGTACACCAGAACCTGCAAAAAATTCCTTTTGTAATCCCCAGTCAGCAGAAGATTGTGCGTACATGAATCTCCACCCCGTCTCCTCCCCGAAATAGCCATTTATGGAACTTACAACGCCTAATTTTAATATGCATAACGTCATCTGCATATCATTTCCATGCATATTTCCATCCACGTGACACCATGTTTAATGCAGTTAATAGCCTACTACAGCACGTTAGGAAAATATGAGATACGGACTATAAATGTGTTTTGAGACATCACTATTCTATTTGCCTAAAAGGTAAACATATATTTTAGAATGTTTATAGCCTATATTTTTATGGAAAGAGTTAGGCCTTATTTTTTTGCAGTGTAGCTGTCTGACTCAATAACAAAACATTTTGAAAATAAAATGCGTATATCTTACAGTTTCCTTCAAATTCTATCTTTTAAATATGGTGTCTGTCACAGTATTGGGAAGAGCACGAAAGGGGTTATCATTAGGCTACTGTCTGTGCACAACACCTGTGAACAGAGGTTCTACTGTCATCAGACCAATGGACTGTTTGATCATCGAGCACATCCATATGTTTGTCGTTACCGTCTATGTTCCAAAGCCATCAGACGAATCAGTTCACATCAATGATCATTATTCGTGCAAAGTATTTTCTCAGAACATGAGTTTTGCTATTTAGAACACAATTTA
>NW_015648750.1:7936-10618 GCF_001515625.1 Sinocyclocheilus rhinocerous | reverse complement strand
TCATGAAATTTCAGTGCTTAACTTCATTATTCAGAGTGTCATATTTAATCTAAATGTGTATGTCAAATGTAAAACAGACTTTAAAATCATTCTGTTTGCTTCCTTATTTCGCTCACTCCAGTAAAAGAGTGCATACGCATGGTCTAGAGTGTCAGTACGGTGCGCACATATTTACGCCTAGTTTATTTTTTATACATTTTTTTGAAAATTGCGTACGCACATTTCCATGCCCATTTTGTGTGTACGCAACATTTATACATCAGGCCCCAGGCCTGGTACTCTCTCATCTTTCACTGTCATCACTCCTCCTTTTATCCTTCCGGAGCTCCTCCGTGGGACTCGAGACCGGTGAGTGGCGCAGGTGTCGCTCATTATCATTTACTACACACCGGCCTGGCTCCGTTCCCACGGCTCTTAGCCCCGCCCCACTCTTCACAATCACTTTCACTGACTTTTACATTTACTGTTCCCTCATGGTGGAATGACCTGCCCAACTCAATCCGAGCAGCTGAGTCCTTAGCCATCTTCAAGAAACGACTAAAAACACATCTCTTCCATCTTTATTTGACCCTCTTACTCTAGCACTCTCTATTCTAATTCTAAGAAGAAGAAAAAAACACTTGATCTTCTAACACTAGCATTCTCTGTTCTTTTTCTATTCTTTCTACTTGTTTTCTTTTTATTTATTATTAAACAAAACAGAACAAAAAAAACCTTGATACGTGTACTGTGTTAGGCTAACAGACTTGTTACAGCACTTACATATTATTGCCCTTGTTTTGATTGCTTCTATTGTCCTCATTTGTAAGTCGTTTTGGATAAAAGCGTCTGCTAAATGACCAAATGTAAAATGTAAATCTCTACATGTATGGCAGCCATTCCATTCCATTGCCTGTAGAATTACAACACAGGCACACCTCATTCTGCTTAATGAAGTACTCATTATGTGATCATCTAAACCAAATCTTAACAAGGACAAGGAAAGCATAACAAGGAAAAAGTATAAAAACTGCTGCTGTGGTCATCACTATCCTATCCTCTTGCAATAGGACCAGCTGGATGGCAAAACAGTGCTAGCAGTACCTCAAAAGTAATTGGAATCAAATAATAACTACTGACCATGTCAAAAGAGATGAAAAGAAAAGTTTTGAGTGAGGAAAAGAAGGGTTCAATTCTGGCTTTACTGGCAGAGGGATACAGTGTGCGTCGGGTTGCTTCCATCCTTAAAATCTCAAAGATAGAAGTTCATAAGAACAAGTTCAACCTGCAGACATTGAGGACAACAAAGCAACAGACCGGCAGAGGGCGAAAATGACTCTTCACTGACTGGGATGACCACCAACTCATTCAAATGTCACTCAACAACCGTAGGATGACATCAAGTGACCTACAAAAAGAATGGCAAATGGCAGCTGGGGTGAAGTGCACGGCGTGAACAGTTTGAAACAGGCTCTATAGGGCAAAGCTAGAAAAAAGACATTCATCAATGAGAAGCAAAGAAGAGCCAGGCTGAGGTTTGCAAAAGACCATAAGGATTGGATCTTCTCTGATGAGTCCACTTTTCAGCTTTGCCCAACACCTGGTCATGTAATGGCTAGACAAGGCCTACAAGCCACAGTGTCTCACACCCACTGTGAAATTTGGTGGAGGATCTGTTATGATCTGGGGGTGCTTCAGCAAGTCTGAAATCGGGCACATTCGTCTTTGTGAAGGGTGCATGAATCAAGCCATGTTCAAGGTTGTGCTGGAAGAAAACTTGCTTCCTCCTTCTCTGACAATGTTCCCCAACTCTAAGGACTGTTTTTTCCAGCAGGACAATGCTCTGTGCCACACAGCCAGGTCAATCAAGGTGTAGACGGAGGAGCACCAGATCTAGATCCTGCCATGGCCAGTCCAATCCCCAGACCCTGAACCCCATTGAAAACCTCTGGAATGTGATCAAGAGGTAGATAGATAGTCAAAAGCCATCAAACTAGCTTGAATTGTTGCAGCAGGAGTGGCATAAAGTCACCCAACAGCAATGTGAAAGACTGGTGGAGAGCATGCCAAGACACATGAAAGCTGTGATTGAAAATCAGGGTTATTCCACCAAATATTGATTTCTGAACTCTTCCTAAGTTAAAACATATTGTGTTGTTTAAAAATCTATATGAACTTGTTTTCTTTGCATTATTTGTGGTCTGAAAACTGCATCTTTTTTGTTATTTTGACCAGTTGTCATTTTTTGCAAATAAATGCTCTAAATGGCAATGTTTATTTTGAATTTGGAAGAAATGTTGTCAGTAGTTTATAGAATAAAACAAAAATGTTCATTTTACTCAAACACATACTATAAATAAATAGTAAAACCAGTCTCTTGATTTTTTTTCCAGTGTTGTAAGATTTAGTACTTCTAATATGGTTCCCTTTCAAGGGAACTTCGAACTGCGTCCTCTAGGGGTCGCTATGGGGAACGCCTCGTCGTGACCCGTGTCTGAAGCATACATTGAAAAAACACCAACACCACGTTGGCCGGCAACAGCCCATGACGCCACTACCGGTGCGACTATAGTATAAATAGGTGCCGGGAGAACTTGTCATTCTGTTCTTCGTCTTCATTGACTGTTTTGTTTGAAGCATGCATTTCTGTGGTAAGAGCGATCTCTATTCATATCATTATGGCGAGCACTAGCAAAGCGTTTA
>NW_015648750.1:0-7423 GCF_001515625.1 Sinocyclocheilus rhinocerous | reverse complement strand
GTGAGATTCTAGATTTCTGACTAACCGCTTGACCTTATAGTTTAAGTTGTACTCAGCTACGTTAACCATGTATATGATTTCAGAGTTAATTAAGTTGTACGAAGTTATATTAGCTATCGGGGTCTAGACAAGGGGTTCTAGAAAAACCGCTGATTAATGCTTTGAGTGTTAATTAAGTTGTACGTAGCTATATTAACTATCGGGGTCTAGATAAGGAGTTCTAGAAGAACCGCTGATTAATGTTTGAGCATTACATGGGTAACTGTAGGGGGCTAAACAGACCTACTATTTAAGGTATATTAAATAGTATTAGCCACAAACCTCTGAATAAGGTTCAGACTGGCGAGTTTTGTGATCGTGGAGCCTACGCATGGCGGCCGCCGTGAGGCATCCTAAAAACGACATAGATTCCTAATGAACGAGTAAAATACAAAGTAAAGAGTTAACTAGAATAATCAAATGTAAGAATAATTAGAGACCGACAAACAACCAATTTGCCTTTCAACCAAAATTCGAAGTCATACTAAAATGGAGTCAGACTGAGTTAAACCTAAATTGAATAACTCTACGCGCTGAAAAGACCGAACACGCAAGAGACCTTCATCCGCCACTGGATACCTTCCTTGGGCCATGTGTGCGGACCTTACATTTTTTACAGCCTTGTCAAAAAGCATTGGGTGAAAAAGATGCACATTCTGCCAAATTCTGAAATAAGTGTTACAAAAGATGGAAAAACCTCACAGTTTGTTTTCATGTAAAGTAAAGTTTAAATGGGTGACAAGTACAATATATTTGATTTCCGATCATTTAAAACAATTCATAGTTCGTAATCTGCAGCATTTGTGCAATAATATTAATAAATGAATTATGAGTTTCAACCACATTTACTGCCATTAGTCATTTTACATGTTCATAAATTGAGGATTACACTGTAGGCACACCAATCTGTCTTAGTGCTTTACTTTTCATTGTACTAATTGTATTTTCTACCCTTCCTTGCTGAATGAGATTCTCACATCAAACTGAATAAAAGATAATATGTCACTTTCGGTCACATGTCCTAATTTGATGTACAGTAACAGATCTTATAACAGTAATACTAAGTGGTTTTATGGGAACGAAATTCAACACCCGCCTTGATGCAATGATTGATAGGTGAGGTTGTGAACAACAAATGCCATGGAGAACATTTTCAAATTCCCATTGAATGTTGCTACATTCATTGCATGTTGTTAAATAAAATATTAAATTGGATGTCTTAGGTGGACAGCTTTTCTACACAGCATTAATAAAATAAAATTATGTTTGTCAGCTAATACGTTTTTTATTTTGCAAATTCACAGTGAATTTTCAGTTTGTACTTTTATGTTTTAAAATGTTACACACATGGTATAGGAAACATGAACTGAAACATCAGATTAAGTTACTGTTTTAAACAATTCTTTTAAACATAAACCATGAATCCAGAACATTTAATCAGCTTTCACTGTGTTTATACTCACACAGGGTTAGATGTCACTGTTCCATTACTGAGATTAGGAGGCTGAACAATGGAGTCATTACTCTTCATAGACACACAGCTGGATACTGGAGATGCTGCTGTCTGTCTCATTCTGATGATATAATTAGCAAAGGTTATTCAGGGACTGCATGCTGAAAAAGACAATCTGCTGTTACTATTGTTTGGTTTCTTGTATCCAGTACTGACAACGTCTCACCTGGTGTCAGAGGTCACTGCTTCATTCCTGAATTCATGGGTTTGATACATTGAGTTCTCACTCTTCATAGACACACAGCTGGGCTCCTGACATGGTGCTCTCTGGTACTGAACATCCCCCTTACAGCTCTCCTTATCAACACTCATTTTAGAGATAGATTTCAGGACTGCAAGCGACATTAATAAACATCATATTTATAAAAACTGATAACATTTTGGTGTGCATGAATAATGTGTTTATGGCATATACTATAACTAAATATTATAACCAAAATATGCTGCTTATCTTTTTCCTTGTACCATTTAAGGAACAGCAAAAATAATTAATTCATTCATTAAAATCTTGAACACTGTTTTTTTTTTCTTTTTATATAAGATGTGATAGACATGTGCCGGTATTCAGTAATATGATATATCACGATAATGAACATGCACGATATTGTTATCGTGGGCATTTCAAAATACCGGGAATAATTATGTATTACAAATAATTTTTGTTTTTTTAATGCATTTTAAGAATACTTTTCGCATCAAGTTAAAATGCAAAACACCGCTGTATGTAAACAAGCCCAACACGGATGAGAAGCGCAGGCGGAACGAGTGAAAAAGCCGCACATTCACTCTCTTGACAGCAGATGGCGCTGATGGAGCAGCAGAAATGCAGCCTGCGCTACTTTCTGTTTTTGAACAGGATTTAAATGATTTAAACAGCCATTCAGATTTTTGTATTTGCAATGGTGTTCATCACAGCACTGAACACCTAAACACTTAGACTTAAAGGGGTCATATGATGCAATTTCTCTTTGGAGTGTTACAAGCTCTTGGTGCATAAAGAAGATCTGTAAAGTTGCAAAGACTAAAGTCTCAAATCCAAAGAGATATTCTTTATAAAAGTTAAGACTCAGCCACGCCTACCTAAAACGGCTCGTGATGAGCTTTGTAAAAATCGACGCATTTCAGAAAGGTGGGGGAAAAAGAAAGAAACAATAATGTACAGTATGTGGAAAATAATGTGTTTTTTTAACCTTAAACTGCATAAACACATTTCATTACACCAAATACACAAAATAATGTTCTTTTTAGCAACATCATGACCCCTTTAATAGGCTATTTTTTTTTTTTTTTCAAACTTTTTATATTTTTATCTGGACTACAGCATGCCCTAGATTACATTAGTTTATTAGTTAACATAAACTGCCAATGAAAAATTCTTCTAAAGCATTTATTAATTTTAGTTAATTTCAACATTTAATATCACGTTATTAAAATCAAAAGTTGTACGTGTATTTAATGTACCCGAGCTATCATTGTATTTTTTAACAAAGAATAATAACTTCTGTAACAAATGTAGCTATTGTTAATGCTAATGAATTAACTAAGGTTAACTAATGAGACCTTATTGTAAAGTGATAGCTATTGTTCTTTATATATATATATTTTTTATTTTTTTTTGCACTTTAACCTGTTTGAAGCATTTGTTTATTTTATACATTTTTGTGTATTGCTTTATTGGATTTAAATGTTCAGTTATTTTTGTTATAAGAAAAGTTATTGAACCTGTTACAACACTTTTTGCAACTTATTTCAATATTGTATACCGTGATAAAATCTTAAGCAATTATCACAACATTAAATTTTTTTACCGTCACATGCCTAAGGATGCATTATGCTAATATGACTCACACTTATTATCCTCTGCGAAATTAAGAGGAAGGTCAAGAATAAACACATGACAGAGCAAACGAGAAATATGGTACAAAGACCAGCTAAAACCAGTTCACTTTTAGAATGAGGAAATCTAGAATTAGGAAATACATTTACATTTAATCATTAAGCAGATGCTTTTATCCAAAGTGACTTACAAATGAGGAATACAACAAGAGATTCATCATAAAGAGACAAATAAACACGAGAAGTGCCTGTAATACAAAGTTTGCAGACATCGAATAGCACAAGCTAGAACAGGGAAATAGCTACAGTAACAAAGATAGTAGCCTATATGTAGAGATATGTAAATTTCCCATGCAGGCTTGCATAGATATGCCAAATGCCAAAACATTTGTGTCTTAGTTCTGTGTTTACCCATGAAGATTTGGCAGAATATCACATTTCCACTGTATAAATTGTTTCACTGTAGGTATTTTTGCTGAGATAAGATCAGCCCAGTGATCTGTTAACACTGAACTTACCATGAAATTATATGATCAGCTTCTTCTGTGTCTTTTCATCAACATGTTGAATTAAACATCTTTCTGTTTTAGTCTGAGTTTGGTCAGCAGGCATTCAGAAAACTGCTTCACCCACATAAATCCCGACGTTTGTCAAGTACTCACCCCACCCACAGGTACGTGCAACTTTGGTTTCGGCTCGCTTTACCGATCTGGGAAATATGCTAGTTGAGTCGGGGGAGGAGCTTCTTCTTCTTCTTCTAATAACGTTTTATGGCGGATGGCAAACCAACTTCTGGTGCATTTACCGCCACCAACTGGACTGGAGTGTGGAGCACTAATAAGCAACTAATATATATATATTTATATTTATCTATATTTTATATAATAAAAAAAAGAAAAAAAGAAAAAACACACACATTCCTAAATTCTCCTGATTAATCCTATTTCTTTAATGTATTTAACAATAGCACCATATATTTTACCTTGTTCTGCATGCTCTTTCAAGAGGTTTGACAAATTAAATGATTCAACACCCATGTTTCTTACTTCCTTAATGAGTTTTAACCTTTCTTTTTGTGCACATTTTGTGCAGTCGTCCCTGACTGAATGATTGCAGGCATTCTTTGTGTAATGTTAGGATAAAGCACAGCAAACTTCAGCTAGTTGTAGCCTATACATTGGTTTCAGTTTTTTGTGCTCTTCATTTGTAGCTTGCAATGCTTTAAAACTGTGTCTGTTATTAGTTGTTATCATTTGTTGAATACATTACTACCTGCAACAAATGAAATAAACCTATAGAAACGTATCTGTAGAGATATGTTTTGTATACTGGTGGTGTGATGATCCATGTCTTAACTTACCCCTTTCAACATTCTTCATGTTGACTGGTTGTGAATTGTCTGCTGTCTGGTTGTAAACTATGACACAATCATACACTGCTGCAAAAACATGTTGCTGCAATTTATTTCTTTTTTTCATGTTTCCAATGTAAAATAGTTCAACATTTTTACAAACAAATGTAAATTTACCAATTATTTATTTTTATGCTCTTCTGTTACCTTTTAAGTTTTAAAACTGGCATCTTCTGGCAATGAATGAAATAACCTTCACCACCATATCAGTGCCCTAATAAACATTTTGCAACCTACACTGATGTTATTCTCTGTCATCTGTACTTTGATCATGTGTTGCACTGTACCTGAATGATACACAGTGATGATAATTGATAAAAATGCATGGTGTCTATTCTAATTATATTTTAACTATTTGTTGACTTGACCCTCTAACACTTGCACTCTTTATTCGTTTTCCAACTGCTTGTTTTCTTTAAGAAAGGCCTCTAACACTAGCTTTCTCTATTCTTTTTCTATTCTATCTACTTGTTTTCTTTTTGTTATGTGTATGTATGTGTAAAGTGTCTGCTAAATGACTACATAAATAAAAGGGACCTCTAAATATAAAAAAAATTAAGTGGAATAAAGATTGGATTGTGGCCTTGGTTAGCTTTTGATAAGATGTTGGTAAAATGTGTGTTGGTGTGATTGTTTGATATTATGTGAGACAGTGACATTTTGTTTTTAAAAATATGAATTCAATAGTGATTCACACTCAAAATCCAGGAAAATGTTTGTCATGGAGGATGTGATTAATAAAGTAAAGTTTTCCTGAATTTTAAGCATGAATCACTATTGAATCCTTGTTACAAACTAAAAAGATTTATGCACCAAAACAAGACAACATAGGAGACAAGAGAGTGCGATGTTAATGTCCTTGAAGAATCTTCTGTATAAAAATATGACATAATAAAGCAAAACAATTTCTTCATTTCTTAACTTGATTCTGGCATTTGATACATGATATTACCATTCAACAGTTTAGGATTACTATGATTTTATTTTAAAGAAATTTATATTTTTGTTCTTCAAGGATGCATTAATTTAATAAAAATGACAGCAAAGACATTTATAATGTAAAAAAGATAATTTCAAATAAATGCTGTTCTTCTGAACTTTCCATTCATCAAGGAATCCTGTCGCTGTATAATGGTTTCCACACTTCATTAAGCAGTAAAACCATTTTCAACTTTGATAATAATCAGAAATGTTTCTTGAGCAGCAAATCAGCATCTTAGAATGATTTCTGAAGATCATGTGACTCTGAAGAGGAGAAGTTGAGATCTGACATCACAGAGGGAAAAACCTTTATTTTAAATTGTAAAATTATCTCACAATATTCATGTTTTTAAATATTTTTTATCTGATGCAGTTGGTGAACATGAACAAAGAACCTTACTAATACAAATACTTAGAACAGTATTGTATATATCATATCAAAACAAGCACACTTATGAACATTTGTTAATAAAATTATTTGTTTACATGAAATTACTTTCTTATTCCATTCCATAAAATGCAGTGAAGTGTTTTCTCATTTACAGTGTACCAAATGTAGGCTACTTTAAACATTTGTCTATACAATTTTGTTTAATCCAAAATTGGATTGTGTGTGTGTTGTCACAGCACAACGAACTGAAATCAAAGTAAGTTACAACTAGCTTAAGTGTGCTGAATGTCTGCAATCATTCTATCAGTGACGACTGCACAAAACGTGCAAACTAATAAAAACATTATAAACTGTTACAAAATGATGAACAAATGTAGTTTAGGCATAGGTTTGTGCAACGCTGTAAATATATTTACCTTTTTTAAAATATTTCATTAAACCTGCTGAGATACAAAGAGCGTGAACTGAAATTCTCAGTTCCACCTGGTTCCACGCACATGTCCGGGAAACTCATGAATATTCATATATGCTCTGCCCACTGAAACCAAAAATTTCGGAAACCGAAAATCTCGTAACACGCTCACACGGTGCTTTCTTTAGTGCAGTCAGGGTGGATTAGATGTAACATTTGTCAAATGAACAGACATTTGAATTCTACATGTGGCAACCAGAAACACATTTCACTGATGTACTTAATACACTGCTGCCTGTAAATTAGAACGTTCAAGATAAGCCATGTTACTTAAATACAGCCCAAGAGTTTCAAGTTACGCCCCCTTCTTCAAGTTATGCCCCTCTCTTGCAGTCCACAGACAGACCCTTCTCTGACTAGGGGCGAGACGTGGGCTGATAGGGGGCGGTAATGCACCAATAAGCTGGATGCCAACCGCCGTTAAACTAAAAAGAAGAAGAAGAAGAAGAAGAAGAAGACGTGGGCTGATGACGTCATCGTTTCAGAAAATATACGGATCCGCTGTCCACACGTAAACGCAAGGGTGGCGTTTTCAGATTTATCCACTCTGGTACCCGGTATGAGGTGTGCTTTATGCATTTACTTTGCTAACTAAGCAATCAGTCGTGTCGATCGTCGCGTACCTTGCCGTGAGCAGAAGCCGTGACCAATGACGTGTGATAAGAAGTGCGACACTTTCGTCACCCCCCTTCTCGCGTGACAAGCTGCGTGAGAAGATACGTGAGAAGCCTCTGGGGCATTCACTAAATTCCAGGAGTTTCATTACCACGACGTAAAATG
>NW_015648749.1:0-543 GCF_001515625.1 Sinocyclocheilus rhinocerous | reverse complement strand
ATTTCCCATGCTCCATTGCACTAATCACAAGCTCACCTGAAACTTGTCACACACAGCTGTTTCCAATTACACCCACTATAAGAATCAGTCTCAAATAACCATTCACTGCCGAGTATTGTAAGCGCATATCGCTACCCTAGTCGATAGCTACTTTACAGAGCCAGTTCTCGGTCCTAGTTGGAGTTTCTAGTTGTCTAAAGCTCTATTCGCACGGGATTAGTATTACCTGGTGACCTCCAGTCATTTGTAATAATTGTGGAGGTTGTCTGTGATCTTAATCCCGTGCGAATCGGCCATGTCTGTAATTTGTAAAGTAAAAATTCCCCCGCAAATGACCTACCATATTTCGCCGAACACCGAGGTCCTGTGATAATATTAGTCCCGTGCGAATCGGCATCTCTGTGATTCGGCCAGCATTTGGCGGGTCGCATATCATTTTTCGAGGTTTTTGTTTGCTGTGCACCTTTTTATCCATCTTCCACGAAGAAAGGAGCTGCGTGGAGTGTTTGATAGTATTTTGGGTGCTGTCATCATATCGCTACA
>NW_015648748.1:0-967 GCF_001515625.1 Sinocyclocheilus rhinocerous | reverse complement strand
TGCAATGCAGAAAGACAGTTTTTCATGTGTTAGAAGTTTTATGCAAGGAAATTTATGTTACAGCTTAAATAAACAGCACTGTTAGTTTAGAGCTTCTGTGAACAGTAATGCTGTTTTAGTGCTTCTGATCAAATGAAGAGAAAGACAGCCCACATATGCTTCAAAGCTTCTTTCTCAATGAGGGAAAGTTGATTTAATCAAACTTAGGAATAAAGCTTTCCCACATGATTGATGTTTCTGCATAATGAAATTAAATGTAATTTGAAATGCAGAAAGACAGTTCATATATGACCACATATGCTCCAAATCTCCTTTCTCAATGACAGATAGTTGCTTTATGCAATGTTAAGTATGAAGCATTCTCACATGATTGATGTTTCTGACTTATGAAATGTTATTTGCAATGCAGAAAGACAGTTTTTCATGTGTTAGAAATTCAATGCACAAAAAGTTATCTTAGAGCTTCAATTCACAGCACTGTTAGTTTAGAGCTTCTATGAACAATAATGCTGTTTTAATGCTTCTGAGCAAATGAGGAGAAAGCAAGCCCACATTTAGTGCAAAGCTTCTTTCTCAGTTAGATAAAGTTGCTGTATGCAATGTTTAGAATGAAGCTTTCCCAAATATAAGATGTTTCTGCCTTATGAAATTAAATGTTATTTGCAATGCAGAAAGACAGTTTTTCATGTGTTAGAAGTTCTATGCAAGGAAAGTTATGTTACAGCTTCAATAAACAGCACTGTTAGTTTATAGTTTCTGTGAACAGTAATGCTGTGTTAGTGCTGAGCAAATGAAGAGGAAGCCAGCCCACATATGCTCCAAACCTTCTTTCTCAATGAGAGAAAGTTGCTTTATGCAATGTTAAGAATGACGATTTCCCACATGATTGATGTTTCTGCCTTATTAAATGAAATGTTTTTTCGCAATGCAGAAAGACAGTTATGTTAGAGCTTCAATGCACAGCACT
>NW_015648747.1:0-482 GCF_001515625.1 Sinocyclocheilus rhinocerous | reverse complement strand
GCTGTCACCCAGCTTCATGCAAACCTCAACTTCAATGTTTTTCCCTAGACTCGGTCACCCAGGTTCATGAAAACCTGAACTTCAGTTTTTTTCCCAGACTCGGGCTGAATAATTTTTTGTCCCAAATTTGTATCAATTTTACTGGTAGTCCACTGTATGAATAATTTTTGGGTATGATTTGTCACAGTTTAGTTTATTTTGCTATCCTCACTTACATGAACTATAGTGTCCTGCACCCACTAAAAAAAAAATCTAAAATTATATCTGGTCTCTGAATCATTTTTGGTTTGACTGTATATCCTTCGGTTATTTTCACACTTAATTATGGCCATTAAAATGTATTTTACAAGTTTTTGTTACTTTCACTGTTAATTTTTTTGCTCTGTGGTACATCATCTTTAATTTAATAGCATTGGAGCTATAACTCCATTGCAGCGGCTTAGTATTGTAATCACGCTCTTTGCTGTAATAATGCAGGGAAC
>NW_015648746.1:0-1173 GCF_001515625.1 Sinocyclocheilus rhinocerous | reverse complement strand
GAGATACAGTTAGCTCACAGTATGGGTTAACATTGAGTTTCTCGGCGTTATTCTGAGTACTCGAGAGATTGCTGCCTTTAACCGAGACAGTTCACACATTTCATCGCATATGCTGAGGTGCATGTTGAAATTGTTTGTGTTCTGTCGTAGGATGTTGCTTCGTGGGACATCGGAGACCGTGAAAAGCGCTTTTGAAATCCGAAAGGCGAGCGAGTCTGCTGACTACGAGGGAGAGAGCGATGGTCATCATCCGGATAGCGCACCCAGCCACCGGAAGCGTTGGGTGTTCCTCCGGCGACGAGGGACAATTTTTGCTTCCTAGGAGATTCACGTTATTAAGTGCTCATACGGATCGCGATCGACAAAAGAACAAAGGTACCGTCTTTTTTTTGTTTGTTTGCTCACTTGAGTGAAGCGGCCAGTTTACGTTTTCAAGGCCTCACCGCACTCTAGCCACGACACAGGCCTGCAACGGGGGGTGTGAGTAATGTTGTGTGTGTGTGTGTGGGCCCACTAATATTACTGTTTAATTCTGTTGATACACTGGTTGCTTAGAGTATATTGATTGCGTGGGCCCACTGCTGTTTAATTCTGTTGATACACTTGTTGCTTAGAGAATATTTTCTGCAGAGTTAAGTTTGAGTTATTTGCTCATTTAAGGACTCTGTCATAGTTGAAATTAACCAAACAATTACTGTTTCATTTGCTAAACTGTGTGCACTGCCATAAGTGTAACATTTGTTGGGTGATACTTGATTTCAGGTATATTGTAACTCAGTAATTCCTCTAATTTGAGCATCTGAGTATTTTGTTTAATTTTCATTATCATTTCAAATTACTATTTCATTAAATTACTCATCTTTATTTGTTAAATTCTCTTTTTATTTGTTTGTGAGTATTATTATATTTGGGGATACATCTTATTGAAGTAGGACCCAGATACAAAAGTAGGTTAAAGAGATCTTTATTCAGACAACAAACCTAGCAAGGGAAAAAAGGGTACAGTGTAGTCAGAGAGGGGGCCTTAATCCAACATCACAAGGCATTTAGTTTCTGAACCTGGTGCTGCTCCTTACAAAATTCTACTTCAGAAAGGTAGGGGGCACTACATAAAGTGGGGGCTCGTCTGGGATCACTCCTCTCTGATACGTCAAACTCCCTGAAAGACCAGAA
>NW_015648745.1:0-2398 GCF_001515625.1 Sinocyclocheilus rhinocerous | reverse complement strand
AGCTGAAAGAAATAAAATATTAATGATTCAGTTATTAATGTTTTTTACATGCTTGTCGTGGGCGTTTGAACATTATTGTTGCGCTTATATTGTATTATTAAATTAATAGGATTATTTCATTTTTAATCTGAACACTACTAATAATATTTTGTGTGTGCATGTGTTGGTCATACAGATTAAAACAAGACATAATTAGTAAATTTACCAAAGATATTCAGATTTTGTAAAATAATGAAAACAAACTGAATGTCTCTGTTTCAGACGTGTCAAGTCAGAATATTTATTGTAAAAATGTTACTTAAATAATATATAGCTTCACTGTGATTTGTGATATATTCTCAAGGAGGAAAAAAAATTTAAAAAAAAACCATTCAAAACATTCCCCCTCTGGTTTGTCCACAAATTGCACCCTGTGTATAAATAACATGATGTGAGAATAAATCAAGAGGCCTGTTTCAGAACAGAGGTTAACACTGAAATGGAACCCGTTTTGGCAAGTATTCTGGGTATTCTTAAGTCAGGGGTGCCCAACCCTGTTCCTGGAGATCTACCATCCTGCAAAGTTCAGCTCCAACCCTGATCAAACACACCTGAACTGGCTAATTAATCTCTTAGGCAGCACTTGATAATTACAGACAGCTGTGTTCAGGCAGGGCTGGAACTGAAGTCTGCAGGATGGTAGATACTTAACGTACGTGATACTTAAATACCTCATTCATTCATTCACACTGCAAAAAATGCTTTTCTTTGCGAGTATTTTGGGATCCAAATTAAGTGCATTTTAATTCAATCAAGAAAATTTTTTAATGCAAATGGAAACAAGATCATTTTTCTTATCTCATTGGCAGATAATTAGCAAAACGAAAAATACACTTAAAAGAGTAAATACGTTGTCATTTTTCTTATGTAGATAATGCATCTTGATTTAAGAATCTGTAGGTTCTTTAAGAAAAAAATACTATAGTAAGAAAATCTTTTTTTTGCAGTGCAGGTACATTCATTCATTACACATATTTTCATCATGCTGACCTCGTGAAAGTGACAAAAACGGCATGTCCTTTTATACAGAATCCTGTAGATGAGGAGCCTGCATTAATTCGTAGGGAGTTACATTTATATCGGGAGAGGATTATTTAGATTTTTTTTCCTCCATACCCACATGCATATTTATTTGAGAATATTTATTTTATTTACCATCCTTGCTTTTTCGCACCCCGAATGATCGCGCCTAATGTGAATAGCCCCATAGGGATCTATTGTTACAATTCAAAAGCGCCATTGCCCCGAATTTTCGCGTTCACTGTGAAAAGGCCGTTAGGCTGTCCAGCAGTGTGACTGAATTCAGTCCAATTGGAGGGGGCTGGGGATTTGGGCAGTTCATACATATATATATATATATAACAAAATTATAAACGCAACGAGCGCGAGGTCAGTAGCGGTTCGGAGCTCTTTCAGAACTTCCGGATCATGACCACCCTTGTGCAGGTCCCTCAATGCCTTGGCCTGATGAACCTGCAGTAACTTCCGGATCATGACCACTCTCGTGCAGGTCCCTCAGTGCCTTGGTCTGATGAACCTGCAGTAATGCCGTAGTGTGTAAGGCGGAGGCAGTTGCATCGCAACTGACCGCTCCACCGGGGGGACCCTTGTATACCCCCTAGCTGCACCACCGTTGAGGGTGGTGAGGGAGGAGGAACCAGCAGATCGGTTTCCGGCAGTTTTGTAAAAGGTGCTGTCAATGACCTGGTGAGCTCCTCATGCACCTCCGTGAAGAAAGGCACTGAGGCAGGGCGCTAAGAACCAATGCGCGCTACCCCGAGAAACCAATCGTCCAACCTCGAGGGCCCGGGACACAGTGGAGGTTTCCCCTCAAGCCCTACCCTCTCGGCGGCCCGGGAAAGAATAGCCCACATTTCTGGATCCGATTCAGGCCTTGACACCGTCCCGGAGGGTGGCAGCGCAGCTGAATCTTCCTCTCCAGAAAGCTCTCCCTCCGATGCAGTAATCGACATCCGGTCGTCGGGAGGAGCACCGAAGGATACCCCTGGTACGCTCTTTGAAGAGGGCCCAGTGCGTTCCTTTGGCGGCTCAACTGGTTGCGAAGCGCTAGAGGAGGGTTGGTTCCCTGAGGGGTTTGCTACCACTGTAACCCTCAGACCGCCTGCGCTACTGCCCTAAGTAGTCCACGCCTGGCTGCCGCCAGGACGAGCACTAGATTGCGGCAGAGGCAACGGAGCTCCGCCCCCCTGGAGGAAATGGAGCCTGGCCCGCAGCTCCGAGATGGTCATCTTCCCGCAATGGGAACATGACTCATTCGCGAACGCCACCTCAGCGTGCTTAATGCCCAGACACATGAGGCAGCAATCGTGACCATCACCCGGCGCCAGGTAACGACCGC
>NW_015648744.1:0-931 GCF_001515625.1 Sinocyclocheilus rhinocerous | reverse complement strand
CTTCAGAAATCATTCTAATATTCTGATTTGCTGTTCAAGAAACATGTATTTGTATTAGTATTATGTAGAAAACAGCTGAGATTATTTTTTTTTTTCGGCTTTCTTTGATGAATAGAAAGTTCAGAAGAACAGCATTTATCTGAAATAGAAATATTTTGTAACTTTATCATCACTTTAGATCAATACGACTCAATGAGCCTCAACTGCTGCTGTGCTGTGATGGATGGCTGCACGTCAGAGACCTGACACATGTTTAAAGGAGTAAATCAATTAGATTGCATGTAGGAGAGATTTCAAAAAGCTGATGTGTTTGTGCACCCTGTAGAGAAAGGCCATATGAATGAGGAAGATCACATGCATCATTTCCCTTCCCTGCATGCTGTCAGGTGTTCAGCTGGTTTCTCACATTACAGCTGCTATCAGATTAACAATCCTGAGAATTTACATGTCACATAGTCCCCAACTTCTACATGTACTAGTACTCTTTTTAATATTTTTGGTACCTGTTTTTCTTTTCTTTTTGAATATATGTAATTATCTAAATTACGTGTTATGAGAATAGTCCTTTAAAACAGCCATGCAAAAAAAAAAAAAAAAAAGTCTTTAAGTATATATATACTGGTACTAAACCTTGTTTATAACTGATATTCTCTAACTGGACTGGACAAAAACTACATTTTAGATTTCTGAAAAGGAAATGACATCTGCTTCATTGAGTGTAGTGTGTAGTCCTATACAACGGGGGAGGAGAGAGGGTGTAGACTAAGTAAAAACAGAGTGTGTCCTTGTCTCGGGTTACACAGAGGAGAAGGAGAAAAAAAAAGAGTGGAGGACTTTACTTTTTGTGAAGAGATTGAACTGGAGTTGCATGGAGCCCATCAGCCTGGAGAATGAAGATCTCTGCAGTGCTAACAGCTCTCCTGACTAACCT
>NW_015648743.1:0-586 GCF_001515625.1 Sinocyclocheilus rhinocerous | reverse complement strand
GCATGATATTAAGAAATCATGTATATTGTTAAAATAACAAAGATCGTTTTCACAAGTAATAGTATAACAAAGATCATTTTCACAAGTAATAGATATCTATCTTTATTTGATGTAACGGGGTTGAGTCGTTAAGCTTGACAATCATAATATCAAAATATTAATAAGTTATAGTTATAAAAGAAGGTGGTAACTTGCCTGTGTCTGTTCACAATGTTGTTCAGAAGACTTATATGATGTCACTTCCTGTTAATGATGTCACATAAGGATCAGTTAATTATTTTTAATGGGGGGAGAATGATTTGTGTAACGGGGTTGAGGGGTTACTGAGGTACTGAACTAAATAATATAATTTTAATGAATAATCATGAATTTACTAAAAAAAAAAAAAATTACCAGCAAAAAAGCACAGATAGATATTTATAAGAATGGCGAAATGTATGGACTTTTTTCTAATTTAATTATTCATATCCCAAGTACACTTTCATAGAAGGCCATGAGGGACATGACAAAATAGGTGGTGTCAATGGAAAAAAACAAGATCATTTCTAATATAAAGGTAAAATGTATGTCATGTTTTTAAACCTTA
>NW_015648742.1:1474-1828 GCF_001515625.1 Sinocyclocheilus rhinocerous | reverse complement strand
CACAGAGGCACAGAAATCGTCCCAGGCTATGCGACATTTCCTGCCCAAGCGCTCCAGCTCCGCTGCTGCCTCTGCTCACCCTAAGTCTGCGCCGACTAAGCAGCCCGCGAAACCAGCACCTGCCGCCCCCGCCGTTCAGCCCGCTAAAGCGGAGCAGACGCGAGAACGCTCTTGCTCGGCCAAACGCTACCCTCTTCCTAAGCGCCAAGGACCCCGACCCAAGATTGCGTTGGACCCGTCGCCTCAGGCGTCATCCTGATCTGCGAGACAGGAAGAGGACGGGGTCAGATCTTGCTACGGCCAAATCGCCCCTCAAGCAGCCTCTCTTAGACCTCTTGACACCCCGTTCAACTC
>NW_015648742.1:250-1356 GCF_001515625.1 Sinocyclocheilus rhinocerous | reverse complement strand
GTCCGTTCATGCGCCCAAGCATTCAACCGCTGTGATAGCGGAAAAAATAAAACACAAACATTTTCAAAAAGAGAGCAAACTTCCTCTTCCTTTACTCATAAGTGTTCTGCCCCCGTGCGGCCAGTCACCCGAGTTAATTCAACCCCTCGCCACGCGGGCCGAGGCCTGGCAGGCCATCACCGGAGTGTCCAGATAGGTTATGGGGATAATAAAACGAGGATATTCACTCCAATTCGCTCGAAGACCCCTGTGCTTCAGCGGTGTGGTCCCCACCTCAGTGCAAAGCTAGGACGCTCACGTCCTGTGCTCAGAGGTGATGAATTTGCTGGCAAGCATATTCGCCCAGGAGACTGGTTCTTTTCTCTAGACGTGAAGGATGCATACTTTCACATCCAGATAGCCCCCCATCACAGGCGATTCTTGAGATTCGCCTTCGAGGGAGTGGCTTATCAATACGCGGTCCTTCCTTTCGGGCTGGCCCTGGCCCCCCGCACTTTTACGAAGTGCATGGACGCGGCTCTCTCCCTTCTAAAACAGATGGGAATCCACATTCTCAATTAACTCGACGACTAGCTTGTTCTGACCCAGTCAGAGGCAGAATTAATATCACACAGGACCCTCCTCCTCAGTCACCTGGAGTGCCTGGGACTCATTTTTGCCAAGAGCTCGTTGTTCCCCAGCCAGTGAATTTCGTTCCTGGGAACAATTTTCGACTCAGCCCAAATGAAAGCAGTAGTCACGCCGGAACGGACTCTGGCCATACGGAGGCTGGCGACCTCCTTCGAGATTGGTACCACTCGCCCTCTCAAAGCGTTTCAAAGGATGCTGGGTCTCATGGCGGCGGCATCGCACGCGCTATAGTTGGGTCTGCTGCGTTTGCGCCCCCTTCAAAAAAACAAGATGGTGCCGATGATGATGGCGGCCTCCGTGGCGTGCTCTGCAGTTGTTTTTGTGTTTTTGTTAGTTTGTCCTGTCTTTAGTTATATCCCTGCAATCAGTTTCACCAGAGACGAATTGCTGGACATTCGGCACTACACATCACCCGATATATTACCGGTTTTCGACTATTCTGATGTTTTGCTGGACATAGTAGTTGGCGGAGCAGC
>NW_015648742.1:0-228 GCF_001515625.1 Sinocyclocheilus rhinocerous | reverse complement strand
CCTCCAACTCAGGTTGGGGGGCGCTGTGCAAGTGCATACCGACTTTCAGCCACTGGTCGAAGGCGAAAAAGGGCTTCCACATCAGCTGCCTGGAAATGCTAGCAGTATGTCGAGCCTGTCAGTTCTTCCTGCCAGTCCTACAGGGGCACCATGTGCTAATCCGATCGGACAACATGTCTGTGTTGTCCTACATAAATCGCCAGGGAGGCCTCTCCTCGAAGCGTCTCT